>NC_060887.1:24467962-24707962 GCF_014805685.1 Silurus meridionalis
CTCTCTGTGTTCGCCTTCAGGAGCGGAAGCGTTTCCCCGAATGCAACAGAGAAAAGAGTCCATTGTTGGGATGGCTGAGGTCCTTCACAATTTTCCTGGCTCTGGTCCTGCACCGTGCTGTAGATGTCCTGCAGGTCAGGAGCTCGGTGTGGATGGTACGTTCAGCTGAACGCACCACCCTCTGGAGGGCTCGTCTGTCCTGCATGGTGCTGTTCCCAAACCAGGAAGTGATGCTACCCGTCAGAACACTCTCAATGGTGCAAGTGTAAAAAGTCTTAAGCACCTGAGAGGGTAGTTTAAAGTCCCTTAAGCGTCTCAGATGGTACAGACGCTGCCGGGCCTTCTTCACCAGGGTGTTGATATGACAGGACCAAGACAGGTCCTGTGTGATGTGAACACCCAGGTACCGGAAACTGTCCACTCTTTCCACTGGAGTCCCGCAGATGTTTAGCGGTTGGTATGACCGTTCCTGCTTCATGCCAAAGTCCACGATCAACTCCTTAGTCTTGCTGACTTTCAGGAGAAGGTTGTTCTCCTGGCACCATCTCTCCAGGTTTTTAACCTCCTGTAGATAGGCCATCTCGTCGTTGTTGGAGATCAGGCCCACCACAACAGTGTCGTCAGCAAACTTGATGATGGTTGTGGAGTTGGAAGTGGCCACACAGTCATATGTGTACAGTGAGTACAGCAGGGGGCTCAGAACACAACCCTGGGGAGCTCCAGTGCTGAGGGTGAGGGTGGATGAGGTGTGTTTTCCCACCCGTACAGCTTGTGGTCTGTCCGTCAGGAAGTTTGAGATCCATTGACACAGCGGCAGGCTGAGTCCCAGGACCTCCAACTTAGAGGTGAGTGTGGAGGGAATTATGGTGTTAAACGCTGAACTGTAGTCCACGAACAACATCTTTGTGTAATTCCCGTTTCTTTGGTCCAGGTGGCTGATTGTAGTGTGGAGAAGATGTGCAATTGCGTCCTCAGTCGAACGGTTCTGACGGTACGCAAACTGTAGTGGGTCCAGTGTGTCCGGTAGTGAGGCAGTGATGAAGTCTCTGACCAGTCTCTCAAAGCACTTCATCACTACTGAGGTCAGAGCTACAGGGCGGTAGTCATTGAGGCAGGTGGGCTGGGGTTTCTTCGGGACAGGGACAATGGTGGACTGTTTGAAGCATGAGGGGACAACAGACTGTTCCAGAGAGAGGTTGAATATCTCAGTGAACACCGGTGCTAGCTGGTCAGCGCAGGCTTTCAGAACCCGACCTGTGATTGCATCTGGTCCTGCTGCCTTCCTGGTATTCACTCTCTTGAATGCCCTCCTCACGTCAAGATCCGAGATGGTGAATGTGTTTACCTCTCTGGCTCTCTCAGCGTGCATGCTGGTTGTGCCACTAGCGCCGCTAGCCTGGTTAGCTGCAGCCTCAAACGAGCGTAAAGGTGTTTAGCTCATCTGCCAGAGAAGCGTCCGCATTCACCATTCTGGAAGATGGTGTTTTATAGTCCGTTATTGTCCTTAGTCCCTGCCACAGGCTCCTAGAGCCACCTTGTTGGAACTGTGACTCTAGTTTCCTCCCGTAGCGCCGCTTTGCATCCTTCACCGCTCTGCAAACACTGTAAGACACAGCCTTGTATTCATCCATGTCCCCGGTGGCGAGCCCCGTGTTGTAGGCAGCGGAGCGGGATCTCAGAGCGTCGCGGATGGTTTTATCCACCCACGGCTTCTGGTTGGGAAACGTTCTGATAGTGTTTTTTTGCACCATATCATCCGTTAGTTTCCCAATGAATCCCACGACCGCTTCCATAAACATGTTGACGTCATCAGAGCTGCGCTGAAACATGTCCCAGTCTGCGTCATCCAAAGCGTCCTGCAGAGCGGCCACCGATTGGTCAGTCCAGCGCGCGACCTCCCTCTGAACCGGAGCTTCCTGTTTTAGCCTTTGTTTGTAAACAGGCATGAGGAAGATGGTAGCATGGTCCGATTTCCCAAACGGTGGACGCGATTGTGCCTTAAATGTTGTGTAGCAGTGGTCCAGTGTTCTTTCGCCCCTGGTGGGGAAGGTGATGTGCTGATAAAAGTTCGGGAGTGCGCGCTTGAGGTTGGCACTGTTGAAATCTCCGACCACAATGAGCGCAGCATCCCGATGCTGTGTTTGGTGTTGCGTTAGTGACTCATGTAAGTCCCATACTGCAGTGTCCGTGTCCGCTTGAGGTGGAATATAAACGGCACTGACTATGACCGAGCTGAATTCCCGAGGTAGATAGAAGGGCCGACATTTGATGGTCAGTAGTTCCAGGTTTGGTGTGCAGGAGCGTGAAAGAGGAACAATGCTCGCGCTGTCGCACCAATTTTTGTTCACCATCAGACACACTCCACCTCCTCTTGACTTCCCCGACTCCAGTGTTCTGTCCATGCGGTAAACCGAGAAAAACTCGGCCGGCTGGATGGCGTGGTCCGGTACCGCTGGGTTCAGCCATGTCTCGGTGAAGCAGAGAAGGTTGCAGTCCCGAATGTCTCTCTGGAACTTGACCCTTGCCCTGAGGTCGTCGAGCTTGTTCTTCAGTGACTGGACGTTGGCTAACAGGATACTAGGTAAGGGAGCGCGGTGTGCGCGTGCCCTCAGCCTGTTCCTGACGCCGGCTCGTTTCCCTCGCGGACGCCGGTACGGGTCGCGTCCTTTGTTCTCCCTCAGGATCTCTCTCGGCCAGCATGGGTCCGGGTTTAATAGCGGCGAAAGGTGAGTGCATTGTACACCAATAGATATAAGAGTGTCTCTGTCATATCTAATGGTGTCCATCTTGTGTAGATGGAAATAAAACTAGTTAAATAAAAGTATAAAATAAACAAAAAAAGAAAAACCGTAGCCGGAGCAGTCGTGACGGCAGCCGACCTCACCGGCACCACCTTGGTAGCTTGGTTATTTAATTGCCTCTTAACCATCGTTCCCGGAGTTAATACGGGCTGTATGGGCATGATCTGCTTGCCACCCTGGACGAGGGTATATGTAGTACGTGCGTGTGGTGCGAATGCCGGCCGAACTGTGGTGGGTCGGATATTCTGCCCCATTCATTGTCTATGAAATAAAAAAAATCTCGCTTTTTGGACATGTGATCAAAAATGGCTGGGGCAAATACTTCGAAAAGTGATTGCACACCTCCGCCGAATAGGCCGCATGATTTGAGGCTCAAAAGGATCAAAAACTGCAGGACAAGGTTGTAATAGGGATGCTTTTCAAGGACCACTAATTATAGGATACATATATATATATATATATATATATATATATATATATATATATATATATATATACACACACAGAGTACAAATACTTTGTTACTGTACTTGACTATATTTTTCTGGTATTAGTATTTTAATTCACTGTTTATTTTTCAGACAACTTTTTCCATTACATTTTTACACAAATATCTGTACATTCTACTTCTTATATTAAAAAATTCGGCTCGTTGCTAGTTTTAATCAATTTGGTGAAATGTCAATATATTTGATCTTTTCATTGCGAATCTGTTTTCAATTTACTACTGGGGTATCGTTTCCTGGCTCTCACACATCACAGACGTAGAATAGTTTTTGAAGCTAACAATGTGCAATGCAAAAGGCAACAAGAAGTATAGGGTTAACTTTAAGAGGGAGTCAGCAATGTAAACATGACTGAGAACATGACTGAGACTGAGAACTTTCGGGAACTCGAGCTGCTTTGAAACGCTTTGGGAACGCCTTGCGCTGTCCATGCTCTGAATCACGTTTGAAATCCGGCCAATAGACAAGTCATGACGTCATCAGCAGGCGACGTTGCGTAAGCCAGGAAGATACAAAATGGGTGAGCGATGGTAGTGACATTACCTTATGTTGTTCAGGTAAGTGCTTTGTGTGTGAATCTGTGCAGGCAGGAGCTTTAATTTCAAGTAGAATTTAGCTGATGTGTTGTTTGCTTATCTTAGGAGCATGCTTAGTTGGCTCTTGTGGTAAACAACTGTTAGCATTTTTAGCTGTGTGGCTATGCGCTCCTGGAGAGCGGTATCAGTGTGATCAGTGATCTCTCTTAGCTCAGGTCCCGCTCTCGGCGAGGCAAAGTGGTGCTGAAGGTCGCAGGGCTCACAAGCCGACCTAGCAGAAGGCATGGAGATGGACGAGTCTCCTCCAGCCTCCCCCTGCTTGGCCGAGCTCCTATTCCCCGGGGAAAGCATGCGCTTTGGTGGTTCTTCTCCCGGCGCATGCAACGCTTTATTTTAGTTCTTTATTTCTTCCTCCAAGGAGGGAGAATTTTCAGATGCTAGCGAGCCCATGGACTCCTCACAGCCTGCACTGTTCAAGGAGCTCCTGGAGATGGTGACGAGGGCTGTGTCCAAGCTAGTGATAGCTTGGTCGGACGTAAAGTGGAAGCAACACAGCACAGCCTCCGCCCAGGGCCTTTTTCCTGATGTGAACACTGAGGTGTCCAGGTCCTGGGAGACCCAATATGCTTTGTGTGCCTTTTTCTTGCACTCACTATATGCGAATATAGTAGGGTTTAAGGAGTGCAGCTATGGGGAGATGCCCAGGGTTGAAGAGATGCTAGCTGGCTATCCCTTCCCAGGGGTGCATCGCTGAAGGCTCCGGTATTGCCTACTAAGCCACTTCGGGCTCTAGTAGGTAGGGCTTACAGGCCATAGGTCGGTCCATGTCAGCTCTACTAGCCACAGAAAGGCTTCTGTGGCTCACCCTGTAAGCAGAGATTCTCGACAGGGACAGGGCTTTCTTTCTGTACACCCCGGTGGCTCCTCCTGGCCTGTTCAGGCGATGCTGTAGGTAAGGCAATAGCCGACAAGTTTAGGAGACCACGGCGGTGTTTCAATGGTACTTCCCAGCTGCGCTCATGTGGCTGCTCAGCATTTGCAGCCCCAACCCGGCACGGCTGGGCATCGCAAGACGTATTTCAGTGAGTCCTGCACACAATAGAGAAGGGGTACTCGATTCAGTTCGGGTCCCCTCCGTGGTGGGACCCAAACAGGCTCTGGTTCTGGAACAGGAAGTGCGCACCCTCCTAAGGAATAGGGCCATCAAGCTGGTTCATCTTTTAGTCAGAGAGTCAGGCCCTACAGCCAGTACTTCGTTGTTCTAAAGGAAGGATGGGGGATTGTGGCCGATTCTACAGGGAGTGCAGAATTATTAGGCAAATGAGTATTTTGACCACATCATCCTCGTTATGCATGTTGTCTTACTCCAAGCTGTATAGGCTGGAAAGCCTACTACCAATTAAGCATATTAGGTGATGTGCATCTCTGTAATGAGAAGGGGTGTGGTCTAATGACATCAACACCCTATATCAGGTGTGCATAATTATTAGGCAACTTCCTTTCCTTTGGCAAATGGGTCAAAAGAAGGACTTGACAGGCTCAGAAAAGTCAAAAATAGTGAGATATATTGCAGAGGGATGCAGCAGTCTTAAAATAGCCAAGCTTCTGAAGCGTGATCATCGAACAATCAAGCGTTTCATTCAAAATAGTCGACAGGGTCGCAAGAAGCGTGTGGAAAACCAAGGCGCAAAATAACTGCCCGTGAACTGAGAAAAGTCAAGCGTGCAGCTGCCAAGATGCCACTTGCCACCAGTTTGGCCATATTTCAGAGCTGCAACATCACTGAGTGCCCAAAAGCACAAGGTGTGCAATACTCAGAGACATGGCCAAGGTAAGAAAGGCAGAAAGTCGACCACCACTGAACAAGACACACAAGCTGAAACGTCAAGACTGGGCCAAGAAATATCTCAAGACTGATTTTTCTAAGGTTTTATGGACTGATGAAATGAGAGTGAGTCTTGATGGGCCAGATGGATGGGCCCGTGGCTGGATTGGTAAAGGGCAGAGAGCTCCAGTCCGACTCAGACGCCAGCAAGGTGGAGGTGGAGTACTGGTTTGGGCTGGTATCATCAAAGATGAGCTTGTGGGGCCTTTTCGGGTTGAGGATGGAGTCAAGCTGAACTCCCAGTCCTACTGCCAGTTTCTGGAAGACACCTTCTTCAAGCAGTGGTACAGGAAGAAGTCTGCATCCTTCAAGAAAACATGATTTTCATGCAGGACAATGCTCCATCACACACGCCCAAGTACTCCACAGCGTGGCTGGCAAGAAAGGGTATAAAAGAAGAAAATCTAATGATATGGCCTCCTTGTTCACCTGATCTGAACCCCATTGAGAACCTGTGGTCCATCATCAAATGTGCGATTTACAAGGAGGGAAAACAGTACACCTCTGAACAGTGTCTGGGAGGCTGTGGTTGCTGCTGCACGCAATGTTGATGGTGAACAGATCAAAACACTGACAGAATCCATGGATGGCAGGCTTTTGAGTGTCCTTGCAAAGAAAGGTGGCTATATTGGTCACTGATTTGTTTTTGTTTGGTTTTTGAATGTCAGAAATGTATATTTGTGAATGTTGAGATGTTATATTGGTTTCACTGGTAAAAATAAATAATTGAAATGGGTATGAATTTGTTTTTGTTGTTGCCTAATAATTATGCACAGTAATAGTCACCTGCACACACAGATATCCCCTAAAATAGCTAAAACTAAAACTACTTCCAAAAATATTCAGCTTTGATATTAATGAGTTTTTTGTGTTCATTGAGAACATGGTTGTTGTTCAAATTAAATCCTCAAATAAAATTAATCCTCAAAAATACAACTTGCCTAATAATTCTGCACTCCCTGTAGATCCGCGCCCCTTGAACCGCTCACTCATGAAGCTTAGGTTTAGCATGCTCACTCTCAAGGAGGTCGTCTCTCAGATCAAGTCCAAGGATTGTTTTGTCACGATAGATCTAAGGGACGCCTATTTCCACATAGCCATCCTTCCCACTCACAGGAGGTTCCTGAGGTTTGCTTTCGGGGCGAAGCTTACCAATATCAGGTCCTTCCGTTCAGCCTAGTACTCTTACCCTGCACCTTCACAAAGTGCATGAATGTGGCTCTAGCGCAGCTACATCTTCAGAGTATCCGCATTCTAAATTATATCAGGTTCTCCATATTATCAAGGCTCGCAGCAAGCCCTTCAAGCCTTAGAAATATGGAAAGAACCTACCTTCCTCATCAAGTAACGCTAACAACGGACGCATACCTCATGGGGTGGGGAGCAGTCATGAGTGGCCACTCTGCCCAAGGTTGGTGGGACAAGCAACATCTCTCATGGCAGGCAGGGACTGGTCAGTATGGCATGTTTGGACACTCATTCCCAAAGTGTTTTGACGAAGCTTGTGTTCCCGAAAGGAAACGTCACTAGGTTACGTATGTAACCCTAATTCCCTGAGGGAACAAGACGCTGTCTTAACAGGCCATACTCACTGCATCCCTACGGCACTTACCTTCTCTTTTTACAGAAGCTAATGTCGCTACCATCGCTTACCCATTTTGTAGCTTCCTGGTTTACGCAACATCGCCCGCCGATGACCTCATGACTTGCCTATTAGCCGGATTTCACAAGTAATTCAGAGCGTGGACAACGTGAGGCATTTGCACTTTGAGGCAGCATCTTGTACCCTCAGGGAACTAGGGTTACATATGTAACCTAGTGACATTCCTGATCACCTGATCATCATCTTTTCTCTGCTTGTGTTCTATATTGTGGATGTTCAGCCTGGATACATTCATTAGGTAACAAAATTTGAAATCCTTTTTGTATTAATATATTAATATAATTAATATATTAATAATGTGTTAACACAAATTCATTGTACCGGCACTAATTTTATTAACGGTTATTATATGATTAATGCAGCAGGTGTTTCTTTTTTACCATTTTTATTACAAATATAAATAAATAAATAAATATAAAAGAGGTGAAATAAAAGCTTTCAGCACAACTCACGTTTATTCACGACACCCTTCTTTACTCAGACATAAAAAAATAAACTCCACCACAAAAAAAAAAAAAATTAAGCAGTAAACATTTTGTTCTATCAGAGTGTGGATGGAAAGAGAAATGGTGTAGGGTGATCCTGAAGGAACAGGTACAGTACGAGTGTAGTGGAGGTAAAGAGAGTTTCTGATAAGTGATGAGTGATGAACATAAAGCTGGAAGTTGAAGAGGTGATGATAAATGTCATCAGTACTTATGCTCCACAAGTGAGTTGTGAGATGAAGGAGAAGGAATAATCCTGGAGTGGTGGAGAGTGTACTTTAGAATGAAAGATTGTTGATTGGGGCAGATTTCAATGTCAATGTTGGTGAAGGGAACAGAGGTGATGAGGAGGTGATGGGTAGGTATGGCTCTAAGAAGAGGAATGTGGAAGGTCAGATGGTGGTAAATTTTGCTAAAAGGATGGAAATGGCAGTGGTAAATACTTATTTAAAGAAGCAGGAGCATAGGGTAGGAAGGTGCACACAGGTGGACTATATTCTATGTAGGAGATGCAACCTGAAGGAGATTGGAGACTGTAAGGTGTTGGCAGGGGACAGTGTAGCTAGACAGCATTGGATGGTGGTCTATAGGGTGGCTTTGGAGGTAAAGAAGAGGAGGCACCATCAAGTTCATGCAGCGAGGCCTACGTGCCTTAGATGTTTGGAGAGATCCCTGGTTCCTATCACTAAGCCTTGTGCTGGGAGTCTCAGATCGTTGCTTAACGCTAACGACGGCTGCGTCCCTCACAGGGTGGGGAGCAATCATGAGTGGTCTCTCCGCCCGAGGTCTATGGGAAGGGCCCCATCTACGCTGGCACATCAACTGCCTAGAGATGCTGGCCGTGCTTCTAGCACTGAAGCATTTCCTCTCGGACCTCAGAGGTCATCACGTGTTGGTCCGTATGGAAAATACTGCGGTGGTCTCCTACATCCTCCTGGCATCTACTTCTTTAAAGGTCCATAATCTTCATGAGGTGGGACGAGACTGGAGCTGGCTTAACCACAGGATGCCTCAGGATGGGTAAAGAGAGAGAAGCAGTGGAGAGGAATTAATGTAGCTGCTGTTCATATATTAACAAGCACATGTTGATAATGTGCATTTGATCAGATGTACTGGAGCACAAGGTTAAGATATGTGATGTGTTATGTGTATGCCTTGCTAAAAAGACACGTTTTTAATCTGCACTTAAACTGGGAGAGTGTGTCTGAGCCCCAAACTCTGTCAGGAATACTATTACAAAGTTTAGGAGTTAAATGTGAGAATGCTCTACCAACTTTAGTGGACTTTGCTATTCTAGGAACTACTAGAAGTCCAAATATTTGAGATCTAAAGGAGCATGACATGTGTTAGAAGACTGGATAGATACATGGGAGCTAAACCATTTAGTGTTTTGTAAGTAAGTAGCAGTAGTTTGAATTCGACAACGCTTTGGAAACAAATTTCCAATACCCCCATGCTGACCAGCCCCTGCCTAGTGTGGAAGAGCACAGCAAGGTTGAAGGACAGAGGGGCCAGGAGTGGCGTTCAGGTCAACGGCTATAAAACCTGGCAAATGTCAACGGGGTGGACCAGCCTGCAGCATTGCAAATGGCTTGAAGGGAACCTCCGGAGGACAAAGCCGTAGAGGCTGCCATACTCTGAGTAGAGTGAGCTTTGAACCTGAAAAGAGCGGGAAGACCGGAGGACTCATAAGAGGATGAGATAGCATCCAAAATCCACTTGCTGTTGTCCACAGCTCTGAATCACACGTGTAATCATTCCAATGGAAAGCACGGTGTCACTGGCGGGGTGATGTCAGAATCAAGAAGCTATAAAAGCACATGGAGTGGAGCCAGTGCTAGCTTCTGGTTTTTCAGGAACCACTCTATGTGTGTGTTCAATATTAAGGGGTAATGTCCGAAAAAATTAAAGCAAGCATGATGCATAAGCACTCTTTTCAGCTGTATGTTCCTGAGTGGAAGAGGATCCCAGCAACAACCTGTGCAGCTCTGGTATATTCCCTGCCCAGAAGGATTTAGGCAGTGCTAGATAAATGCAGTGTTACAGAACACACCATCACAGACTAGCTATCAGTGAGAATTAATGCCATTACTAAAGCAAGAAACTCCATTAACACAATTCATCAAGTCTTCTTTCACTGCATCCACAGCTGCACCACATATATCATCTCAAGCAGAAGCAACAATATTAACCTCATAAAATAACCCTGGGTTTTCTATGCATTTTTGTGTATTTTTTCTGTGCATTAGGGTTTACCTGGAGATTTTAAATTTAGGCAAAGTAGCACACCTGAAAGAGAATGCTATGACATTTAGAGAATATACTATTGGGTTTAATTTAATACAAACTAATAGACAAGAATTTATTAAAACATAAGTCAGCGAGTAGGACAGTAGAGAAGACTTTGCTGGCCCAGAAGGATAGCCACTGATTATATTTGTTGTTGTTAGAGCAGTGGTGTCCAATATTTTCCATAAAAGGGCCAGTGTGGGTGTAGGTTTTCATTCCAACCAATCAAGGGAACACCTGATAGTCATTTAAAATAAAAATCATTCGATTTAAACAGGTAGAATTTGGTGTTGCTCTTGCTTGGTTGGAATGGAAACCTGCACCCACACCGGCCCTTTGTGGAAAAGATTGGACACCTCTGTGTTAGAGGTTTTAGAGTACAATTTGTACATTCAGGGATTGGTGTTAAATATTACAGGTACCTGAAGTTTAACTACTGATTAAACCAGACTGATAACACTGATGCATGATATTGAAATTCCAAGAACACTGTGCATAATATTTGTTTTATACCATGTTAAGATAAGATAAACTGGATTAATTTCTGAAAGGAAATTGTTTCATTATAGAAATGTTTCGCAATGCCCACCTCTGTAACTACAACTGCCATGATCCTCAGCCTACAACCTGATAACTAATGACAATTATCTGTTTGCAATCCAACTACTTCCTTTAAAATAACCAAGACTATCATCTTCTCTTCTTCTTGCCTGTCTGTGATGATTTGTGTAAGTGTTTTGAGCTTAGCCTTCCTCATGTTTGCTGATTTTGTCTTACTTAGTTTCCCAACCTCGTGGTGCTGACTATTGACCAGTTTTTTTTTTTTTTCTAGCACAGTAGGTTTCATTTAAAACTAACAAAAGTAATCATTTTAATTTCAATCTTGTGACAACGAAGAACATCTCCATGTTACGAATGTAACCATGGTTTCCTGAGAGAAGGAGATTGGGACAATGCTTTGGGAACGCTTCCGCATTGTCTATGCTCTGAATCACATATGTAATCAGTCCAGTGGAAAGTGCGGCATCACTGGCGAGGTGAAATCATGACCAGGAAGCTATAAGAGCACATGGAGTGAACCCACGCTAGCTTCTGAAAAGGGAAGAAAGCACTGCAGGGATGCAGGCAGTGTGGCATGGAGACGCAGCGTCTCGTTCCCTTCGGGGAACCATGGTTACATTCGTAACCTGGAGACATTCTCCTTCAGGAACTCAAGCTGCATAAACAATGCTTTGGGAATGACAGTCCAATAAAACCAGACTGACCAATCCCTGCTTAGTGTCGATGGCCATTGCTAGGTCAAGTGAGGTCTGACCCTGAAAGGAGTGGGGAGACCAAAGGACCCATAAGAGTATGAAATAGCGTCCACAATCCATCTGCCGAGCATCAGCATGTTCGCACCTCTCCAGGGAGGGCCATGGCAGATGAACAGCTGCTCCAACTTCCTCTACAGTTCTGTTCTGTAAATTCCAGGAAAGAAGGGGCCACAGAGAGGGCCTGAAGATACTCTCTTCAAAGAGGAGATGGCCAAGAAGAACACAGTCTTGACTGTGAGGAACCTTAAAGGCACCTTGGTCAATGGCTCAAAGGAAGGCTAGTACTGGGCCTCCAAGACAATGGCCAAGTCCCAAAGGGATCAACGGGTTCTCACTAAGCGACTGCCCTGTGAGGGGGCCATGACAGGATGCAATTGCGGACACGTAAACCTTCAGGGTGGAAGGATGGACCCTTTGGGAACTGTTCTTGAAGGAATTCCAGCACTGGGCCAACCAGGCAGTTAACTAGATCTAAGTGGTGTTGTTTGCACAATGCCGTGAACAGGCACCACCTTGCAGTGGACAACCTCCTCATGGAGGGAAATCTGGATTGAAGGATGGACTCTACTACCTCAGTGGGCCACAGGCACAGCCTCCATAGCTCTGGGTGTGGGTGAACTACTGTGCCCCTGCCTGAGAATGAAGATCCCTCCTGAGAGGAATCTCCTAGAGAGGGTGTCAAAAAAAGACTACCAGGTCCGCAAACTATGGCTCGGCTCTTGTCTCAAGAGGGCATCTGTTCTATCGTTCAAGTAGCCTGGGATACTAGTTATCATCACTAGTTATGGGATACTAGTTACTAGTTACTATGCTACTAGTTCTACTTAGATTTGTAATAGACTGTAAAATGTCTTAGGTAGTATTAATTTTGTAATTAACATTAATGGTTATTGCAGTGTAAAAGAAGGTGTTACATACAAAATTTGTCAACGCGTTATGGTAAAAAAATAAAAAAATAAATCGTTATTCTCTCTTAGTGCAAAAGCAGGGGCAAGTAGGAGTAAGTCTGTAAGTGCAGCCTTGTTCCATTTCATTTAACTTTGTTTTATGGGATTAAACTATTTATATAACACTTTATAGGCCGCAAAATTAAATGCATTCCAAGTCACTATTTATAACTTATTCTAATAAGGCAGGAAAACATTCTGGATTGGATGCGAGTCACACACATTCACATCTACGAGCAATTTATATTACAAACCCGATTCCAAAGAAGTTGGTTCACTGTACAAATATTAAGGGAAAAATAAGTTAATTTTTAATTTAAAGCATCAACACATCTCAAAAAAGTTGGGACAAGGCCATGTTTACCACTGTGTGGCATCCCCTCTTTTTATTTTTTATTTTTTATAACAGTCTGCAAACGTCTGGGGACTGAGGAGACAAGTTGCTCAAGTTTAGGAATAGGAATGTTGTCCCACTCTTGTCTAATACAGGCTTCTAGTTGCTCAACTGTCTTACATCTTCTTTGTCGCCTTTCCAGAAGTGTGAGCTCCCCATGCCACACACAATTATGCAACCCCATAACCATCAGAGATGCAGGCTTCTGAACTGAGCACTGATAACAACTTGGGTTGTCTTTATTCTCTTTAGTCCAGATGACTGGCATCCCAGTTTTTCAAAAAGAACTTCAAATTTTGATTCGTCTGACCACAGAACAGTTTTCCATCTTGCTACAGTCCATTTTAAATAAGCTTTGGCCCAGAAAAAACGCCTGCACTTCTGGATCATGTTAAGATATGGCTTCTTTTTTGACCTTTAGAGTTTTAGCTGGCAAACGCAAATGGCACGATGGATTGTGTTCGCCGACAATGTTTTCTGGAAGTATTCCTTTGCAATTTTTCTCTGAGAAACTCCTTTCTGATATTGCTCCACTATTTTTCACTGCAGCATTGGGGGAATTGGTGATCCTTTGCCCATCTTGACCTTTGAGAGACACTGCCACTCTAATAGGTTCTTTTTATACCCAGTCATGTTGCCAATTAACCTAATAAGTTGCAAACTGATCCTCCAGCTGTTCCTTATATGTACATTTAACTTACCTGGCCTCTTATTGCTACCTGTCCCAACTTTTTTGGAATGTGTAGCTGTCATTAAATCCAAAATGAGCCAATATTTGGCATGATATTTCAAAATGTCTTTTAACATTTGATATGTTATCTGTATTCTATTGTGAATAAAATATAGGTTTATGAGATTTGTAAATTATTGTATTCCCTTTTTTATTCACAGTTTGTACAGTGTCCCAACGTTTTTGGAATTAAGTTTGTAGACATTCCACATATGTGCATGTATTTCAAAGCAAACTATAGAACCCGGAGGGAACTTGTAGTCATGGGAGAGCATGCACATTAAAAGTAACCAAAGCCTTAACTTAATACAGACTTAACTGTCTCATCTGTAACCAAACAAACAGTTGTGGATACTCACAAAAAATCAGCTTTTTTGCTTCCTCAATGCATTGAGAAAGCATCTGTGGGTCATGTAAATGCTTATATTTTAACTGCAGTTTATATCTTGACCATAATATTACTCGCCATTTCATTTTCCATCTGTGACACGAACACTGCACAGAAATCCATCCAAATCTGCTAGAAGTCTAAATAACCTGTGCTACATATAACTGGGATGATATCTGTGCTGATGCAATACCAAGAAGACAGATTGCTTCTTCTGAAGTTTTGTTGCACTTTCATGTTCTCTCTCTCATGACATTCTTTTCATGCTTATTTATGCTTGTGCTAAAAAGATGATCGCAATATCGTTGAAAGACAATAATACTTCATTAATACTTTATTTACTGCATAAATAAAGTAGGAGATTGTTTCAGTTTATGTGAATAAGCGTGGGAAAGCTCTGGGATGGACTTATTAATAATATATATATTTCCTTCTGCAAGTAATGGAACAGCAAGGTTGGTTATTTAGTTGTTGCAATAGACTAAAGATATTTTGGTTACAGATCAAAACATGAAAGAGACTATATCAGATTTCATTTTTTATTCGCTGAGATTTACATATCCATGGGTTTAAAAAAAGAAGAAACTTATTCACATGGGTGAGCAAAAAAAAGGAATATAAAGTCTTAAAGTAAATAACATAACATTTTCCCTTTTGTTGTGTAATGATTGTGTTTCTGGTCACTGTCTTGCAGTATGATGAAGTTGAAGTATACCAAAACAGATTGTTATACATTTCTCTGTTAACTGGTAGACACAATTACAGATGTAAACCCAAGCCATCACACTACTTCCACTATGCCGAACCAGTGAACCTGTATATTTTTAATGTGAACAGATCCTTACTCTCTCCAAACCTTGGTCCTTTCATCACATTGGCAGAGTTTAATCTTTGCCCCCCAAACTTTTGCGGGTCCTCTATGCTTTTCTGTGCTAATTGCAATTCTGATTTTTACTGCTAATGAGTGCTTTGCATCTTGTTGTATAGCTTTTCGATTTCTGCTCTTAAAGTCTTTTTTAAAATATAAATATCTCCTGTCTGCCATATGGAGGATGTTGATACTGACAAAGACTGTTTTGCGTTTTTTATTCACAGCTCTCATAATGTTTGAATCATTAACTTCTGCTGAGATTCATTTCTTTCGGATCAAAGAAAATTTAAATTTGTTGTATTTGTATACCTAATGTTTGTGAAATGGCTCTAAATGATTCATTCTTTTTCATCCTCAAAATGGCTTGCTGAAGCCAGAAGTAGACATTTGAAGCTATAAATAACTTGAATTAACTGAATCTAATCTTACAGGGCATATTTAAGCAACAGGTTCGAGTGAGCCCTGACACCAAAAGGAGCGGGGAGACCAAAGGACTCTGAAGAGGAGGAGATAGCATCGACAATCCACTTGCTGAGGGACTGCTTATATGCAGGAAGACCCCTCTTATACAGACTGTATCAGACAAACAGCTAGTCCCACTTTCTCCACAGGGCAGTTCTGTGGAGCACTGGGCACACGATTAAGCATTTCCTAGGGATGAGGATAGAATGCCTAGAGCACAACTGGCCATGGGTACATACCCCGGCCTGGGGTAAAGAAAGCACTGGCCTTGCCTGGGGTAAACTCTATAAGAGAGGGGGCCTGAAGTTCCCCAATTCTTTTCAAAGAAGAGACCGTCAGAAGAAAAGCAGTTTTAAATGCGAGAAACCTCAAGGGCACCTTGTGCAAGGACTCAAAGGGAGGCTTGGACAGGGCCTTCAGAGCCTTCAGGTGCTGTAGAAGGCCTCAGTCTCTGGGTATAGTGGACGAAATGTGCAACAAATGGGTTTTTCTCCAGCGATCGCTTAGCAAGCAGAGCATGATATGACATAATAGCAAACAACCCCTAGGGTGGAGGGAAACAAACCTTTGGTACACTGTTCTTGGTTGGAATTTTAGCACTAGACCAAATGGGCAGGTAACTGGATCTAACTGATGGTTCTGACACAATGTAGTGAACAGTCACCATTTTCTGGTATACAACGTCCTCGTGGAGGGAGCTCTGGACTGATGAACGGTCTCTACAACCTCAGCTGATGGACCAGAGGCCAAAAGCTGTGCCTCCTTAGAGGCCACAGCTGCCACAACTCTGGGTGGAGGTGAAATAGAGGGCCTTATGCCTGAGAGAGAAGATCTCGCCTGAAAGGATTTAGAGGGGCTACCAGGTCCACAAACACATGATAACCTCTGAGGTCCAGCAGGAAATGCTTCAGAGCTAGAAGCACAGCCAGCATCTCTAGGCAGTTGATGTGCCACAAAAGGTTGGGCCTCCCCCCAACCCATGAGAGATACACAAGGTTCTGAGACAGGAACCTAAAATCTCTACAAACATCTAAGGCAAGTAGAGATCACCACATGACCTTGATAGGACAGAGCAGATTGCCCCTCTGAGAGAACCCTTGGGTCCTGAATTAAACTCAAGGGGTCTCATGTGCAGGAGGCCAAGTGGAACCACATTGGATGCTGCTGCCATTAACCCCAGCAGTCTCTGGAACTGATGACAGTGAGTGACTGTCCTTTTCTAACCCACCTGATGGCCGTAAAGATGCAAGCAATGCAGGCAGGAGAAAGTAGTACATGCATAAAGGTTGAATCCTATATGATGCCTAAGTAAGTGGTTCCCTGTAATGGAGAAACCACACTCTTTTTGGCGTTCAGCCATAACCCCAGTTTCTTCATAAGAGCGAGAATGACGTCTTAATACCGGACCGCTAAATGCTCTGATTGAGCAAGGATCAACCAATCGTCTATATAGTTTAAGATGTGGATGCCCTGAAGTTTTAGAGGGACCAGGGCCGCATTCACACACTTTGTGCGAGGTGAGAGGGCAAGAACAAAAGGAAGGACCCAATATTGGTAAGCATCAACACTAAAAGCAAACCTCAGGAACATCCTGTGTAGAGGAAGGATGGGTATATGGAAGTACATGTCCCTCAGATCTAACATGAGAAACCAGTCCTTGGACCTGATTTGAGATATGACTTGTTTCAGCATGAGGTAAAATGGGATGCAACCCCCCCATCCTTCTTGGGAACTATGTATTGACTGTAGAACCCGGACTCTTTGTCGGGGGAGGGATCACCTTGATGGCCTCCTTTCTCAAGAGAGTGTTTACTTCTTGTTTTATGACCAGAGCCTGCTCAAAACCCACCCGACTGGGAAACACCCCGTTGAACCGAGGTGGAAAAGACCCAAACTGAATCTTGTAGCCTCTTTCTACAGTGTGCAGGACCCATCAAGACATGTCTGGCAGAAGTTTACAGGCTGCCAGTTAGTCTACTAAGGGAATCAGTCTCTTGAGACTGACCTCTGGTGACCCTAGAGTGAGGGCTACGTCCTGGTGCAGCTCTAGGAGCCTCCTGGGAGGTGGCGAGTCCTCCAGGCCCGCTACGGTCCCAGGCGGAGACCGAAGAGGGAACTCGCTGGAGCTGGCTAACTTTGCCACATCCGGCCCTGAAGCACCGGATAGGCAAAGTTAACAAACCAGCACCATGGGGGACCGGGGTGGGGTGGGCACCATATAATGAGGTGCACAACACCCCTTCCTGGTGAAATCCCCATAACATCTTGTGTCAGGATATTTTGGCCAAAGCCCTTTTATTGAAAATTACAGTCCTCAGATCTGTCATATCTCGGGTCTTTGGCCCAGAGCATCGCACAGGGTCCCTAGCAGGGGAAGTGCGAGTCAGCCAGCCAATCTATATTAAGTTTGGCTACGGCATGGGACACAACCTCCAATAGCTCCTTGAAGCCTAGCTCTGAGGAAGAGAGGCGGAGCTGAATGCTCTCGTCACATGGGGAAGAAACCGCCGAAAGGCATGTTCCAAACCTTGCAAGTGAGTGCTAAACCAGTCTATCTGCGAGCCCCAGGAACTAGTGTGTCACTTTGCCTCAGCGAGGGTGGGGCCAGAACTCCTCAAAGGGTGCCCTCATTTTATATATTTTTTCAGACATTTACAACTTATCATTGAAACAAACACACACAGAGCATTTTATGAACAGACAGAAGCTCACGCTGGCTTTACTCACTAAAATATTGACAAATTCTGGTCAGAGAGAAAACAGAATATACTGTATATTTTCTGGATGTCCTATCTGTCAGCTAGTGGTACCACTGAAAAACTGATATAAATCTTTAAACACCATTGCGCTACAGTACACATGTGGTCAAAAAGGAAAATGGATTGAGAAAATCTGATTTGATTAAGATTTTGCAGCTTAGGCACTATTTACTATTAAGTCAAGTCAAGTCAAGTTTATTTGTATAGCGCTTTTCACAACAGACATTGTCTCAAAGCAGCTTTACACAAATCAACAGTGATGGTGAATGGTGTGCATTTGTCCCTGATGAGCAAGCCGTGGCGACTGTGGCAAGGAAAAACTCCCTTAGATGTTATGAGGAAGAAACCTTGAGAGGAACCAGACTCAAAAGGGGAACCCATCCTCATCTGGGTGACATCAAGAGTTTGATCATAAATCTTTCAACAATACAGAACACTGGAGAGTGGGAACTAACATGATTACTGGAGTATAAGATTATAAGTAATGTTCTTTCTGCAGTCTTAAACAGTCTATATGGTTAGTAGCTCCGAGTTTTATAAGCTCAGCATTTGTGATCACCACAGATCCAGCATCAGCTTCTCCATGCCAGAGCCTTTAAACACTCCAGGAGGTCCAATGTCAAAACTCCACACATGTAGCGGGATCCAAATGGCACTGGTACGCCTCTAGATGGTTCAGGATGTTTGTGAGTTCGGCATCTACTTCTTTAAAGGTCCGTAATCATCACGAGGTGGGAGGTGACTGAGCTGGAGCAACCTCAGGATGCCTCGGGATGGGGAGAGAAAGAGAAGCAGTGGAGAGGAATTAGCGTAGCTGCTGTTCATGATATTAACAGCACAAGTTGATAATGTGCATGTGATCAGATGTTCTGGAGCACAAGGTTATGATGTGATGTGTGTTATGTGTAGGCTTTGCTAAAAGATACGTTTTAATCTACACTTAAATTGGGTGAGTGTGTCTGAGCCCCGAACACCGTCAGGAAGACTATTCCAGAGTTTAGGAGCTAAATGTGAAAATGCTCTACCACCTTTAGTGGACTTTGCTATTCTAGGAACTACTAGAAGCCCAGAGTTTTGAGATCTCAGGGAGCGTGGCGGATTGTAGCGTGTTAAAAGACTGGATAGATACACGGGAGCCAAACCATTTAGTGCTTTATAAGTGAGAAGTAATAGTTTGTAGTCTATTCGAAACTTAACAGGAAGCCAATGTAGGGACGATAAGATCGGGGTTACTATTAATAATGTATTGACTCAGCACCAGGGTACCAGCAAAGTCGATATTCCCAAATGCACAAAAAATGCAATACAAACATGTATCTTGTTTTAGGGTGCTAGCTGTGAGCACAAAAACAGACCTCTGACTTAAAATCCGTCAGTTTATAACTCCTGTACTCTTTCTGTAATTTGTCATTAACAAATCCGCTTTGCTACTAGTACTCATTATCTGAGTTGTTTCTTTTTTCTCTGCTGAATATGTAAATGACTCATTATTCTGAATCCAAAACTACTGATTAGTAAAGCAGTTTTCCTCTCTGACACATTTTTTGATGTTAACACAATTCACACTTGGCTTGTAACTTTTCTTGTTTCACATTTCAAAGGTGAGGTGAACGTATGTGTTGTATATTTCACACAGACTAATTAATTCCCAGAATTCTAATGATAAAGAAAAGAAAACAAAACAAAAAAATCAGCCAAGGTTGGGGTAGGCTCCCATGACTCGATGCAAAACGATGACACCAGATGATGGTTTTGTTTAGATGCTATTGAGGCTGTTGATTGCTACAGCCTCAATAGCAGACATGTTTAATCATTCAAATGAATTGAATAATAGTGGGGCTTTTATCATTTTATTGTTATATTATTTTAAATACAAAATAAATAATTATCATGTATAAACTACAGTATCTGCCCATGCTTTTCAAAAAGTTGCAATTTCTCTTTCTCTCCTTTCCTCATATTGTAAATCTTCCTAAGAGTCAGATTTATAAAGCAAAAACACATACTTTCCTTGTTTCCTTTCAGGAACTCGAGCTGCTTTGCAACCCGTTGGGAACGCGTTGTCCATGCTCTGAGATAATGTTTGCAATCAGTCAAAATTGGAGGCAGGCCCATGACCAGGAAGCTATAAAACGCACATGGAGTGAAGCCGGCACCAACTTCTGTTTGTTTACAAAGCACTTTGTGTGAAATTTTATCTTGTTTGTCTGTCTGTTAAAAAAAAATCAAGGCATTTAAAAAAAATCCAAGCACACATTTCGGCTTTGTGTGGCTTGTTTGGAAGCGAAGCAAAGGTTCTCAAGGGAGCCGACTGCGAGTTTTGCGCTCGCATGTCTATGCAATTGCTCTGCTCATGTTGGGCACTCCTCAAGGAGGGTGCCCTCACTCCTCATGGTTCTGGTCCCGTTCTCGCTAAGGCAGAGCGGCATTCCAGTTCCTGGGGTTCGCAGATGGACCTCGCAGAGGGTTTCAAGACGGGCTTGGCCCTTTCTCCTACCTTACCTGCCCGTTCCAGCTCCCGTTTACAGGCTTCAGAAGCACACATATAGGCGGTTTCTTCCCCCCTGCAACAAGAGCATGCAGCTCCACCTCTGTTCCTCTGAGGAGGGGGGCAATGTCTAGCAAACCCGAGAGCAAGGAGTTCCTGGAGGTTGTGACACGCACTGTAGAGAAGCTAGATATAGCTTGGCCAACTGATGAGCATAAAGCCTGCAAGGTGTCGCAACTTCCACGTCGGGGTCTACCGTTTTTCCCTGACTTGTATTCCAACATCATGGGGCTCAGGGATCACGGTTATGGAGTCATGCCATTGGTTGAAGAGACGCTAGCAGGCTATTGCTTACTGGGTGGGGCATTCTCCCTTAAAACCCTGGCACTACCCACCAAGCCCCTGCGTACTATGTTAGCACTGGTGGGTAAGGCCACTGGATGCCTGCACACCTTTATGTTCTTACAGGCATATTAAGCCGATTTGCTGCTGGGAGTTGAATGTGTGAGGCATCATGGACAACCAGGTGCAAGAGCTCCGCCGTATAGTGGACTTGGCCCTTTGAGCCACGAAAGACACCGCCATTAGCTGGTCCATTGCCACGCTAACATCCACAGAGAAAAATTGACAGGGACAAGGCTGTGATGCTGGAACAACCCTTAGGCCTTTTCAGAGACTCTGTTAACTCTGTAGGCGAAAAGTTTCAGGAAATGAGGAAAAATTGGCACCGTTCCAGCAGTACCTCCTACGCCGCTCTCATGGGGCTGCTCAGCGGGCGCAGTCCCAATCACAACCCAGCATCTCCCACCGGGAACTGCAGAGACAGAGCATTGTGATGCGATGCGCTCTCCCCCTGTTAGGGATACGGTGTGGTGCTCTGCTCCAAAGATCTGAGGACTGTCGTCTTCAATAAGAGGGCTTCGACCAAGAGGTCCCGACAAGACCTTCTGATGGGTGACCGGAGGGCATGTAGCACAGCCTTCCTCGGTGCCCATTCCTCTCCGGCCCCCTCAGGAACCTGGTTCGTTAACCCTGCCAAAAAAATGTGTTTCATAAGCTCATAAACAGACTCTGAACAGATGGATCATTGACTCTATCATGTCTTCCTACAAGTCCTCTGGTCTTCAGGTGCCATTCAGGGTCAGAGTGAACTCTACCCGGAATGTGGCAACCTCTAAGGCTTGATCCTTTGGAGTATCCCTCCAAGACCTCTGCGATACTGTGGGCTGGTCCACCCCGCTGACGTTTTATCAGGTTTTATAACCTCAACCTCTGCACACTGGGATCTCTGTCCTTCAACCTAGCTGTGCTCATTCACACTTGTCAAGAACTGGTCAGTGTGATAGTATTGGACTCTCATTCCCAAAGCATTGCGACACAGCTCTAGTTTCTGAAAGAGAACATTTCTAGGTTACGTATGTTACCCTAGTTCCCTGAGGGAACGAGACGCTGCGTTTCTATGTCACATTGCCATGTCCATTGTCCATGTGCGTTTTATAGCTTTCTAGTCGTGACCCTGCCGATGACGGCCTCCCTCCAATTTTGACTAATTGCACAGGTTATTTCAAAGCATGGATAACGTGGCGTGTGTGTGCATGTGTGTGTGTGTATGTAAGATGTGAGGCACTAATTTCATTGGACATTGGCATGTTGTCACAACACAGCCGTAATTACATGCTGTTTTGTTATTTTGGGACATCTGAAGTTTGCAGTAGCAGATGAATATAACAACTCAGTGAACCAATGTGAAAAGCTGTTGTCAACCTTGTCAAAGTGCAGCAATAATCAGCTGTCTAATTTCTGCCCGAGTGCTGAAAATAAACATTTTCCTGAATTTTGCTGTAGAAAGTCAGGCAACATTTTTAAACAAAGTTAACATTCCTACCAGCAGGCTTCAATTAAAGTGTTTTAAGGCTTCTGGATGCAAATGTTTGTAAAACTCCTGCCTGGTAAAAAGTAAATAAAAAATTCATTTACTGTTGCAAGCTCCTCATTTTATATTTCAGAACATGAGCATTGTTGCATTAGTCTTTCTCAAAACTGACTTTTGAAATGGCAGTTCAGTGTGTCTACAGCATATTGAATTCCATACTGTCCACTAAACTGTAAATAGGAATGACATTATTGTTGTTTTGGCATTTTTTTATAGGTAGAATGTGGTTTAGGATGTAAATCTATATGTGCACATGAAATGCAGTATGATGCATATGTCTAAACATTACCCCAATCTGGCTTAGTCGAATAAATATAACTAAAATAGTATTTACAAGAAAATTGAAAGAAAGTCATGAATTCATTGTGTTCATGCTCTCTTTATTTAGCTTATAATTATGATAATAAATATTATCATATGCACAGTAATGCAAATGTATTCATTAATTCACTTATCTTTAGTATCTGTTTTGATCTTTGGATTGTGTTGGCTTTAGGGCCTAACATGAGAACACTGAGTGCTAGGTACTGTAGAATACACCATGGATTTGACACCTGTTTTTTACAGGTTACTAGACACTAGCACCTATTTTAATTACACACAGTCATTCAACATGTGAAACTCCAGACATACAGCAAACTGAGATAACCAGAAGGTAATTTGAACTATGCTATACTATTTTTAAAAGAACATAACTTAAAGCACAGCAAAGCAACTGCAACTTCCAGCTTCACTTTAGCATTAGGCATGAAAACACACCTCGGGCAATTTAGAGTTGTCAATTTACCTTCTGGCATGTACTGTATGTGGTAGAGCCCACAGAAAACCCACACTGATATAAGGAATACCTGAAAAACAACAAAGACGACAAAAATGAAAAAGCAAAAACTTGAAAAACATTTTGTTCCGGTCTTTACTTAGTGGACTGCATCCTCCCTTTCAGATATCACCCACTCATATTTAGTGAAACAGTGACAGCAGCCTGCGAGCATTCTGCATCCTATCTCTGAAGTGCTCCTTTCAGCCCACTTACTCAAATGTGCTCCCTCGTCTGCCTGAGTTTGTTAAACTCGTCAAAATGTCAAGCTTGTAGTGTACTGAAATTTACAATTCAGAATCAACTCAGAATTTAAATGAACGTCAGCCACATACATGGCAAAGCGAATTGAGCATACACAACTCTGGGGATAAGGTTGAGGACTAAGACTGGAGCTGTTTTATGTGCAGCAATGTATAAACCTTGCAATAAATGAGCACAGGATGGAATACAATCAAATGTATGGTTACTGATTTATTGATAGAAATGGATATTTGCATATTATGAATCACGTTGCCTGACATTGTTTCTTGCTCCTGTCTAGAGAGTACAGAAAAATAAATGCTGTGTTTGTGGATTTTGATGAATGTTCAGCTTTTACTGTATGAGGTAGAGATTAGAAGAAACTAATAACAGAAATCCACCTCTAAAACAACAGTGGAATTCATTATCTTCCCCAAAACAAGAAGAAAGTAAGTGACAGGTACAAAAAGCAATGCAGATATTTTATCTATCTCTGTGTTCAGACCATGAGGCGTAGTTAAAAGTCTTGCTTACCCTCTAATGTCAGACCTAATTTTAAAAGAATCCCCTCATGATCATTGTATTATTTCAACACAGACATGGACTGCACTTATCTCAAGTTTAACCTTACAGTACCATATTCAGGAAGATGAATGCACATTAAAAGTGAAGTATTATATCATTAGATATGCTCAAGTCCATAATTTTAAGAAGTTTTTAGAATTACGTTGCAAAAATAGTTTTATATGCAAATTGTTTGATAGTGACTAGTGGTGGTAGAAACTGAGTTTAATGTATTATAACAATTTCTGACTTGACAATGTCCACTATTAAAATTTGGGATCTAAACTGTTAATCTGTCTATTGACTCTAGATTTTGCTTTAGATGGATTTGTTGCATTATAAAAAAACGCTAAATTAAGCAGGAGTGAACTACAACATAGTATTTAGTGTAGAAACAGCCATGTACTGACAGAGCAAAGCATCCTTTAAGTGAAGTGGAGAAGAACGTCTCAGGGTGTAAGGCATTTTAAAACAGAGCCAGTCTCCAAGGCATTCTTGCACCGTGCCCCAAGAACACAGTAATTATCTGATGAACCAGAGATTGCTTTCATTTATTTATTTATTTATTTTCACAGCAATTTCCCAAACTGAAATCGTGACAGCTTAATAATGGGATACATCCAGCTGATCAGCCCTACAGAGCACAGCATGTCATATGCCGAGGATGCAAGAACCTTTAATATGAATCAGTCATTTTAATTGAGTCACTCTGCAAGTTGAAAGTATGCGGAACAGCATGTACTTAATACATTAGACATTTTTGTTTGAATCCTTTTATAATTACATGACAACTATGACGAAGTCACATACATGGAAGCGTTCATCGATCTGTAAGGGCATTTTAAGATGAAAGCCCATGTACAGTTCAAGTTTATTTGTACACCTAAAGTCCAGAACTGGTTATAAAGACCAATCTTGCTTCTTTGATTTTATGCTACTAAAGATAAGGTAAAAACATCCTGTCTGACTAATCAGGTATCCAACTATGTAAATATGTATACTTATGCCAAAAAATTACATATCTTATATATACATATATATACACATACATACATACATACATACACTGGCAATCAAAATTAGAAAACAATTTATAAACAATTGAACAATTCCAATTTTGTCCTGTCTATACCATGCTTCCAGAACACCTTTTCCACAAATTAACTAAGGCATTTCCAAAAAAAACATTATTTTGCAGAAAACACACTGATCAAAATTAGAGAACAACAATGACTGTAGAATGGAAAAAGATTACAACAAAATTTTCTGAAGGTTACAACAGTCAGCAATTAGTAGGAAGTGTACAGGCCTCTGTTCTGAATGACTTCAGCACATCTGTGACCACAGGACAGCACTAGTCTCTCACACTGCTCTGGTGTGATTTTGTTCCACCCTTCTTCCAGTCTCCTCCACAGTTCGGTGACTGTAGTGGGTTTCTTGGCCATAACTTTGTCGCCAAGGATTTTTCAGAGGTTCTCTATTGGGTTGAGATCAGGACTCTGGGCAGGCCATGTCATTATTTAAATGTTTTCAGTTTCAAGGAACTGCTTTACCCGTTTTGCTGTGTGACATGGAGCATTGTCCTGCATGAACACTGCGGGCTGATTGGGTGATGAACGCAGGGAAGGAACCATATGTTGTTGAAGAAGGTTCTGATAAACATTTGCATTCACTCTGCCATGTAGCTGTATAAGAAGCCCAACTCCTGCTGCAGAAAACATGCCCCAAACCATGACACTTCCTCCTCCACTTTTCACTGACTTCTTTACACACTTTGGGTTCAGTCTTTCTTCAGTTCGTCGCCGAACATAATGTTTCCCATCGGACCCAAATAAAATAAACTTGCTTTCATCACTGAAGTGAACTTTGGACCAGTTCTCCTCTGTCCACACAACATGCTGAGTCTAGCCTTTTCATTCTTTCTGCTAATGAGAGGTTTGGTCACTGCAGAGTGGGCTTTCAGTCCAAATGCTTTTAAACGTCGAGACACTGTATGACGAGACAGATCCTTACCCTGTTCAGTGCTGAACTAGTGAGCAATTCCAGCTGCAGTGTGGAAACGATTGCCCATTGAGATCCTCCGCAGTATCCTGTCCTCTCTTGTATTTGTCTTCCGTGGATGACCAGCCTTCTTAGCGGACTTGAATGAGTTTTTGATGTTGTAAAGATTCAATATTCTTGAAATCACAGATTTGGAACGACCAACTTGTCTTGCTATGGCTGATAGGGTCATCCCTTTAGCCTTCATCTGGACAACCTGCTGCCGGAGGCTTTCAGTCACTTTAGAACGGCCCACCATCTTGCAGAGTCAGTGAAACTGGAAGTTAGGCTGCCAGTTAAATAGGGGTTGACAGATAATCAAGGAAATTAGCACCAGATACCAGATTAACACCAATAACTGGGAGGTATCTTAATGTAAACTTTCTTTCGGCTTCTCCCATCAGGGGTCACCACAGCGGATCATCCGCATGTTTGATTTGGCACATGTTTTTACGCTGGATGCCCCTCCTAACGCAACCCTCCCCATTTATCTGGCCTTGGGACCGGCACTAAGAGTGGCTGGGGTTGGTTCCCTGACCGGGAATCAAACCCAGTCCGCAGTGGTGAGGGCGCCGCATCCTAACCACTAGACCACCAGGGGACCTCGGGCGGTATCTGAAAGTGTTCTCTGTAATTTTGATCAGTGTGTTTTCTGGAAAATAATGTTTTTTTGGGAAATGCCTTAGTTAATTTGTGAAAAAGGTGTTCTAGTAGCATGGTATAGACAGGACAAAAACTCCCTCATCTGTTGAGCAGTGAAGATTACATTATTTCAGAATTGTTCAATTGTTTATAAATTGTTCTCTAATTTTGATCGCCAGTGTATATTATATATATATATATATATATAATAAAGTGGCAGGTGGTCAGGGCCAGCAAAGCCTTCTCTGCTGGCCTAAACATTATAAGAAGCACTGACTTATATTTACAGCATAAATTCTAATATTTGAGCCATGAAATTGTGTTTTTTTGACAGTTTATTGTCTTCATTCCGTAGCATTTCTCTTGCTGCACTGCTTCCAGTACGTGTATGTGGATGTTAGATTTTTTTGTCCATTCAGAATTCAGCCTCTATGTGCTGCCATGTCAATCTAATCTGCCCAGAGCCT
Source organism: Silurus meridionalis (assembly GCF_014805685.1). Lineage (NCBI taxonomy): Eukaryota > Metazoa > Chordata > Actinopteri > Siluriformes > Siluridae > Silurus > Silurus meridionalis. The sequence continues at coordinate 24,495,189 of NC_060887.1, forward strand.
TTAAAGTCAGTTCTGCTAGCTCTTTCACCTTAGTCTCTATTAGCAACGGGTCTGTTTCTTTAACCAATCAGATTTCATATTCGCCTCACAGGGCCAGCTAGCGGGCCCAGAATAGTGTCAGCATTTTTCCATCCTCTGATTAGTTGTTCAGAGGGAAACTGTTACAGCTAAGTTTGACTGGCAAAACATGAATACATGAATACACTTTTTTATGCCTACAGAGGAAGAGAAATTGATTTGAATGGTTTGTTTTTCACTTCCAGACCAGTGAATATGAGTGGTACCACTGGCTTACAGCCTCTGAGGAGCGGTACAAATTATAAGTATGCATCTCTGGTGAGTAGGTTGTATTTTATTACATTTTTCATGTTTTGTTATGTTATTAGACAAATATTGATTCTGAACTGCTCCAAATGATGTAGGTGGCACAGTCATGGTTGTAGTGTAGAGGTTTGGAGCTTGGTTTAGTAAAAGAGACATAATCTTAAAAAGAAAATCCAGAAATCACAATATATGATTTTTAAACTATTTATTTGTATGATACAGCTGCAAATAAGTATTTGAACACCTGTCTATCAGCTAGAATTCTGACCCTCAAAGACCTGTTAGTCTGCCTTCAAAATGTCCACCTCCACTACATTTATTATCCTAAATTAGATGCACCTGTTTGAGGTCGTTAGCTGCATAAAGACACCTGTCCATCTCATACAATCAGTAGGAATCCAACTACTAACATGGCCAAGACCAAAGAGCTGTCCAAAGACACTAGAGACAAAATTGTACACCTCCACAAGGCTGGAAAGGGCTACGGGGAAATTGCCAAGCAGCTTGGTGAAAAAAGGTCCACTGTTGGAGCAATCATTAGAAAATGGAAGAAGCTAAACATGACTGTCAATCTCCCTCGGACTGGGGCTCCATGCAAGATCTCACCTTGTGGGGTCTCAATGATCCTAAGGAAGGTGAGAAATCAGCCCAGAACTACACAGGAGGAGCTGGTCAATGACCTGAAAAGAGCTGGGACCACCGTTTCCAAGGTTCTCTTTTAAACATTCATTCGGTATCTCACTATGGGAATCGCCTCGGGCGTGACCAATCCTGGAAGCATCAATCACACCATGTCTGTCGGCTGACAGACCAATCACGACAGTGATGCGGGAGTCCTGCCTCCCTATATACGCCGCTGCTGGCGGTCCCTGCCTCATTCTCGTTCTCTTCCCCGTAAAAATCCTCTGGGGGCGGTCGCTTAACTGTTCACAGACAGGCCGTTAAGGTACGTCTCCGAGCGCGGCTGCTTCTTGGGGAGAATATCCACTGTCAAAGCGGATATTCCCTTCTGCTGTTTTCTTTACACATCGTGTCAAGCGAGTATTAGAATTATCGTTCGAGACCCGTTTCGAGAAGCACGTCATGGTGATCTTGTTGTTTCCTTTTTTTTTTCCGGTGATTGCACCTCCGTTATGGCGACTGCGAGTTAATCCGGGTGCACGGCGGGGAAACTTCAATCCCGACCGTGTGCATGCGGGTCTACGATCTCGGCAAAATACTCTCATCCCCTGTGCATCGTGTGCTTAGGAGTTCGGCACGCTCAAACCGTGCTCGCTAACCCCGAGTGCTGCCCGCACTGCGCTCTTTTCCCGTCAAGGGTTCGGGAGCGCCGCCTGCGAGTCGCGGCCGCAAATAAAGGAGACCCATGTCTCTCTCCGCTGCCCGCAGAGAGGGATGAGGCTGCTTCGCAAGCACAGTGCAGCTGGGGAGAGTTGATGGACGAGGTTTCTCCTGTCCTTCCTTCACTCTTCGAATCAAACTCTCTACTGAATAACAAGGGTGAGGAAGAGGAAGATGATGAGGTCGCTCATTTTTTGGAGGAAGATTTGGAGGATGAAGAGGAGGATGCTATCCTCCCTCCTGATCTTCTCTCCAGGCCTGGAAGTGCTACGGGCCCTTCCCCCATGCCAGGTGAGCTGGACCTTGTGGAGGTGTGTAGGAGAGCAGGCAAAAAACTTTCCATCGAATGGCCATCTCAGCAGGTGCATCCCGATGCTGAGAGGGATTTATATGATGGGAAGAGGCTGCCATCGCGCACTTCCTTAGTTAAGCAGCTGATTCCTGCTGTACCGGCGTGTGTCACAGAAATGCGTTGTTTTTGGGACAAACCCTTCTCGCATAGAAGAAGGAGGTGCACGATATGGAGGCTTTGGGGATGTACAACCCCCCCCTGTGGGGCTGTCGGTGGCTAGCCACCTCCACCCAAATCGACAAACTGCTCTATCCTCCTCCTCCCCTTCTCTGCCAGGATGTACAGAAAGGCTGTCCGCCTCCCTTTTCCAGAAGATCTACCGCTCCTCGGCCCTGGCGGTTAGAGCTCTGAATGCCACCTCAATGCTCACGGCTTACCAGGCAGAGCTCATGGAAGAGATGGGGAGGCAGATTGATGCTGGGTCACCAGATTCAGCCTTGTGGTAAGAAATCTGCGTCATTGCGTCAACCTACGTTCTTCTAGGGGAGCGGTCCAGAGCTGCGGCCGCAGCATGGGCCTCGCTGTGGTAGGCGAAAGAGCCCTGTGGTTGGGGTTGACGGCTTATCGGAGAGGGAGAAGGTGGAGTTCCTTGATGCCCCGATAGAGCCGAAAGCCCTTTTCGGGGCTGCGGTGGCGAATATGCGCCAGCAATGCGACCTTCGCGTTTGAGGCATGCCTCCCAAGAAAGCCTCCTGCTCGCCCTCCCCAACCCGCACGTTCATATTTCGCCCCTGTGTCCAGAGAGAGACAGCCTGGTTTTAGGGCCCCTAGGCAACCCCCACCCCAGCAGTCAATGCGCGGGGAGGCTTGCCAGAAACAGCCCCAGCCCAGGAACAAGACCTCTTTTGCAGCGGCAGCTGCTAGGCATCGCCCAGCGGACCCTCAGGGAGGGAAGAAAAGGCGGGCGACCTAACCTGTGGTCCGATTTTGGGTCAAAAGAGAGGTGGCAGCACTCTCGAGTTTCTGTAGCACCCCTCGACTCATCTCAGGAGCCTTGTCCTCCCCCTCCAGCAAAAAGGCGTTGGGGAGCGTTTCAAAGACTGTGTTCGACGAACAAAATTTCTCCGGTTGGAGTGTTGGCACCAGTTCCCCCAGTGCCCGGAAAGTTACTTCTCCCCTCTCCACCCGCGGGGTTATGCAAGAGAGAGAGCAGAATGTTCCATGTTCGTTCAAAAATATTAAAGATTTGTTGTGTGCATCCAGGCAGTGGGCCAAGAGCACAGATGTGTGTAATAAAGGGAAAAGTGAAAAAATCCACACACACAATAAAAGAACTCGAATCAGAGTTGCAACCCCCGGCTATGCCGCCAGACGGTGCCACCGCGCCGTCTGTAAGCAAGAGCCACAGAGGCCCGCTCTCTGCTCACGCGGAGATTTAGCATGCATGCGCAGTTCGTCATTGGGTGTATTCCACAATACAGCGGGGATATCGCCTGCAATTTGCCGTGAGACCACCGCTTTTCAGCGGCGTGATTTGGTCAACAGCAGAGGGCGAATCTGCTCAGGTTTTGGAGGACGAAATAACCTCCTTACTGAGCAAAGGGATAATTCGATCGGTGCCGTGAGAGGACAGCCAGCTCGGCTTTTATTCCCGGTACTTTGTCGTTCCCAAGAAAGGGGGGGGTCTCCATCCCATTCTGGATTTACGGAACCTCAACAAACACCTCAGAAAGTACAAGTTCAAGATGCTCACATTGAAAGCTTGTACAGTGTTATTCGTCCCAGAGACTGGTTTACGTCAGTGGATCTGAAGGACGCATATTACCCCATAAGCATTTATCCGGCACACAGGAAATTCCTACGCTTTGCCTATCAGGGCACAGCCTACGAATATTTGGCGGTTCCGTTCAGGCTAGCTCTAGCTCCGCGGATCTTTACCAAATGTGTCGAGGCTGCACTATCTCCGTTGAGAACGACGGGTTTAAGAGTGTCAGCGTATTTGGACGATCTCCTTCTCTGCGCTACGTCACGGCAGCAAGCGGAGGTGGATATGAGTGTGCTTCTGTCTCACCTGACTGGCTTAGGTTTCAGGATAAACGAGACAAAAAGCTGCTTGGTGCCCACACAGGAAATAATATACCTGGATCTCAGATTGAACTCAGACCTGTATCAGGCTTTCCTATCAGAAGAGCACATCAGGTCGATTCGCAGTTGTCTCTCTCTTTTCCAGAGAGGAAGGAAAGTTCCATTCAGACTCTGTTTACGCCTGCTGGGGCTGATGGCTTCGGCAGTGTCTGTCATTCCTTTGGGACTGTTGCGAATGAGAGAGTTTCAGTGCTGGGTTACGGCACAGCGCTTATGTCCGAAGCGCCACCTTAATCGCAAGGTGATGGTGACGTCACTGTGCTTACGCGCTCTCCATTACTGGAGAAATCGCGATTTTTTCGAGTCGGGAACCCTGCTGGGGGCTGTTTCCCTGAGAAAAGTAGTGACGACGAATGCGTCACTCGCAGGTTGGGGTTCGGTGTGCGAAGGCAGTATAGCGAAAGGGAAATGGCCCGTTTCGCTTCAGTGCGCGCACGTAAATTTTCTGGAGCTGTTAACGGTGTTTCCAGCTTTTAAACATTTCGTGCAGTTTGTTTGGAGTCACCATGTATTGGTCAGATCAGACAACACAACGGCGGTGGCGTACATAAATCGCCAGGGCGGAACGCGCTCTCCTCGACTTCACCGTCTAGCGCGAGATCTCATGGTACTAATCGCTCCGAACTGGCCAGGGAAAGTGTGGCTGACGGAGATATACCAACTCCTGCATGATCGACCCTGGCCTCTCCAGAGACATATCATCCCTTTTCACTGTTCTGTGGCAGATGTGTTGTGCTTTTTGCAAGAACTTTTGGATAAGGGCAGGGCTTTTTCAACCGTTAAGGTTTATCTCGCCGCTGTTTCTGCATGCCACGTAGGGATTGACAGTAATACTATCGGTCATCCCCAGCTCGTGTGCAGGTTTATGAAGGGGGCGCGGCCCCTGAGCACATTCTCAAAGCCGCTGGTTCCGCCATGGGATCTGTCAGTGGTCCTGAGCAGGCTCTCTCAGTCTCCTTTTCAGCCGATAGGGAGTATTGACTTAAAGCTCCTGTCGCTTAAAGTTGCTTTGTTATTGGCTCTTTCTACCGCGAAGCGGGTTAGTGAACTTCATGCTTTGTCAGTTCATAACTCCTGTATGCGGTTTGCTTTGGATTTCTCGCGAGTGGCTCTCAAGACTAATCCGGCATTTATCCCTAAGGTGAGCGAGTCAGCTTTCGCCTGCAGACAGGTGGATTTAATGGCTTTTCATCCGCCTCCTTTTTCCTCAGCGGAGGAGGAGCGACTTCACTGTCTGTGTCCTGTCCGTGCGTTAGGTCACTATGTTGACAGGATAAGATAAGATAAGATAAGATAAACCTTTATTCGTCCCACAGTGGGGAAATTTCTAGGATGAAGGGTTTGAGACGGAGTAATCAGCTGTTTGTTTCATGGGTTGATTCCCGTGAGGGAAGTCCCGTTTCCCGGCAGCGCCTGTCCCATTGGCTCGTGGAGGCTATTATGATGAGTTATAATAGCGTGGGTCTTAACCCTCCGGAAGGACTGAGGGCTCATAGTACCCGAGGCTTGGCCACTTCGTGGGTGCTTTTTAAAGGTTGTTTTGATTCAGGACATCTGTGCGGCAGCATGCTGGGCTTCGCCACACACTTTTGTCCGTTTTTATAGGGTGGATGTCACGGAGCCTTCGCTGGCTCATTCCATCCTAAGTGTGTAATATATATTTGTATATATATTGTATGTATGTATGTGTATATATATATATATATATATATATATATATATATATATATATATATATATATATATATAATGTTTATATAGATGTATTTTGGTCATGTATACGTGTATATGAAAGGGAATGACAAAGGATGATGGAAACATTGTGGATCGGATGTTTGTCATTTCTCTCACTTTTCCACTCTCTTCAGTGAGAGGGATTATCTCTTTTTATCACATCACTGAGTTGGTTGACACCTGCTTCGGACAGCATATCTGCAATACGGGAGTTGTCTATATCCCATAGTGAGATACCGAACGAATGTTTGAAAGAGAACTTTAGGTTACTTACGTAACCCAGATTCTCTGATAACAGGAGTGAGGTATCTCACCACACTTCCCTCCTTGCAGTGCATGGAGAAGAGATATGTGAGAATGAGACAGGGACCGCCAGCAGCGGCGTATATAGGGAGGCGGTACTCCCGCATCACTGTCGTGATTGGTCTGTCAGTCGACAGACGTGGTGTGATTGATGCTTCCAGAATTGGTCACACCTGAGGCGATTCCCATAGTGAGATACCTCACTCCTGTTATCAGAGAACCGGGGTTACGTAAGTAACCTAAAGTTACTGTTGGTAATACAATAAGACGTCATGGTTTGAAATCATGGATGGCACAGAAGGTTCCCCTGCTTAAACCAGCACATGTCCAGGCACGTCTTAGGTTTGCCAATGACCATTTGGATGATCCAGAGGAATAATGGGAGAAAGTCATGTGGTCAGATGAGACCAAAAAAGAACTTTTGGCTCATAATTCCACTAAACGTGTTTGGAGGAAGAAGAACGATGAGTACCATCCCAAGAACACCATCCCTACTGTAAAGCATGGGGGTGGTAGCATCATGCTTTGGGGGTGTTTTTCTGCACATCGGACAGGGCGACTGCACTGTATTAAGGAGAGGATGACCGGGGCCATGTATTGCGAGATTTTGGGGAACAACCTCCTTCCCTCAGTTAGAGCATTGAAGATGGGTCGAGGCTGGGTCTTCCAACATGACAATGACCCGAAGCACACAGCCAGGATAACCAAGAAGTGGCTCTGTAAGAAGCATATCAAGGTTCTGGCGTGGCCCAGCCAGTCTCCAGACCTAAACCCAATAGAGAATCTTTGGAGGGATCTCAAACTCCGTGTTTCTCAGCGACAGGCCAGAAACCTGACTGATCTAGAGAAGATCTGTGTGGAGGAGTGGGCCAAAATCCCTCCTGCAGTGTGTGCAAACCTGGTGAAAAACTACAGGAAACGTTTGACCTCTGTAATTGCAAACAAAGGCTACTGTAACAAATATTAACATTGACTTTCTCAGGTGTTCAAATACTTATTTGCAGCTGTATCATACAAATAAATAGTTAAAAAATCATGCATTGTGATTTCTGGAATTTTTTTTAGAATATGTCTCTCACAGTGGACATGCACCTACGATGACAATTTCAGACCCCTCCATGATTTCTAAGTGGGAGAACTTGCAAAATAGCAGGGTGTTCAAATACTTATTTTCCTCATTGTATGTACATTATATACAGTACAGACCAAAAGTTTGGACACACCTTCTCATTCAAAGAGTTTTCTTTATTTTCATGACTATGAAAATTGTAGAGTCACACTGAAGGCATCAAGGGCTATTTGACCAAGAAGGAGAGTGATGGGGTGCTGCGCCAGATGACCTGGCCTCCACAGTCACCGGACCTGAACCCAATCGAGATGGTTTAGGGGTGAGCTGGACCGCAGAGTGAAGGCAAAAGGGCCAACAAGTGCCAAGCATCTCTCGGGGAACTCCTTCAAGACTGTTGGAAGACCATTTCAGGTGACTACCTCTTGAAGCTCATCAAGAGAATGCCAAGAGTGTGAAAAGTAGTAATCAAAGCAAAAGGTGGCTACTTTGAAGAACCTAGAATATGACATTTTTCAGTTGTCTCACACTTTTTTGTTATGTATATAATTCCATATATAATTCCACATGTGTTAATTCATAGTTTTGATGCCTTCAGTGTGAATCTACAATTTTCATAAAATAAAGAAATGAGAATGAGAAGGTATGTCCAAAGAAGGTATGTCCAAACTTTTGGTCTGTACTGTATATATATATATATATATATATATATATATATATATATATATATATATATATATATATATATATGAGAGAAAGAAAGAGAAAGAATCCACTTTCAATAATACTATAATAATACTGTAAGGCAATAATACTACCCACTTCACCGCTATACCATTAATAAACATGAGAAATAATTATTTGCTTAACCAGTAATGTATTATCAGATAAAGCACATTTATGAACTCAACTTGTCACGGAAACTAATATTGCATCAGGTGCAGCCATAACAATCCATCATGAGCACCTATAAATATAGAGCTAATGTGGGAGACAGTAACCAGCCTAAAATACAAATAGACTCACACAACACCTAGCAATATATTACTTATAATTTACAACTTAGTTACACAAAGTTATGTGATAAAGAAACACAGGTTTTGGCTTGTTCAATAAAGAACTCATTCAAAGCATATGTTTTGAATGCTTAATGTTATTCATTCTTCTTGTTTTTTGTCAGCTTACTAGAGGGAGCTTCAGAATGACATTTTTGACAAGCAGCATTACCTTTTTTATAATGTGTAAGATTTCACAGAAGGCTTGGCTTATGGCTATATTATAAAGTATAAAAGACATATCACTATATTAATTAATTCACTATATTTTTAAATTCCTGTTGGAAGCTAAAGGAATGCATTTTTCACACACACACATTCATTTATTAGAGTGACTGAAAACGGCATTAAATCTTTAAACTCTTTTAAATGTGCAATATAATAAGGTAATTGTTACTATAAACAATCAATTTTTTTTTACCAATGTTAAAACATTATGCAAATTGGTGTTTAGTGTTTTGCTTTAAGCCATAAAGCACAGCACATAAGAGATAAAGTGCTTTGAGCTGTCAGGTTCCTTCTGAGCTCTCTCAACGTTAGACACATTTCTGAGATGAAGCCAGAGTGGTTCCTGGCTAGTGAGGATATCAGCTATCAGTCTACATGTCTCTGCAGAAGGGGAGATTTGTCACCCTGCGGGTGGGTGGTTCAGTGTGATGGGTTTACAGAGGCAAAACCTCACAAGAGACTAGGTGTCAACAAACTGTCATCCTATTGGCTGGCAGGTATGTGGTAAGGCAAAGATTACTCTTAGCCAGAGCATGATTGATGTATCATCTCCTGCTCCGTTGGCCACTAGCATTTGAAAATGAAAATGCAAATCTGGGGTTTTGGAGGGAGGGAAGGATGCTTGTATGGGTGTGTGAAATTGTGCTAGAAGAAAGCTAGACTGGAACAAAGTGGATTTTTCCCAAATGTGACATCAATGTGGCACTAATTTAAAGCTGGTCAGGTATAAATACCACACATCTACAGGCTGGTCTAATAGGCTGTTATTATGTCTGATAACTAAGGAAAGAGATGTACTTGTGTCTTAGCTCAGAATAGCAGGCAAAAATATTAAATACAATTTTACAATATTTTCTTTAGAGGGTGAAGTATACCTTAAGTTCAGAAACCATATCGACCCATTTAGACTGAACATTTGTATTGTCAGGTTGGGATAAGGACAGTATGTATTTCTTAGTTTATGACTGTAAGCAAGACACTGCAGTGAAATGTGAAAATAGCTGAAAAGAATATCAGGTCTCTCTACTCATCACTGCATTATACAGTAACCAGTGCATCAACATTGTGGATGACAAAACTTCTTGCCCACCACTCTAATGGACTTCTTACCCTTTTTTTTCATTTATTTATCTGGCAAAAGATACCAGAGCATCCGTTCCACCATCACCACCACCGCTACCAGACTCTGCAGCAGTTTGTTCCTTGGGCAGTTAAACTGCTCAACATCATGCTGGCTCCCAATGCTAGCCTGGATTATTCACACACATAACCCAATGTGACTCAATACTACTGCATACAAGCATTAAAATAAGATCGATCAGACACTGAAAAACACTTATGAGACTTTCGCTATCAATAATGCTGCCACATTTATTACTGTTAGAATGTTCTTGTGTATCCATTTCCCCTCTTTTTGTGTACATAACATTCCTGACCAGCTAGGATTTATAAAATGTATAAAACCAACTTTGTTTTTTGTTTTATTAATCAGTTCATTACTCAGTTTGGAAATACACTTGCTAAATTATTCAAATATTTTTGTTTATTCCATGCACTTGCATAACAGAGCAGAAAAACAATAAAATCTGAAAGCATCTGAAGCAAATTTGGAAGTATGATTGCTAATCAGTGTGATTCAAAATAAAGAATAAAAGCAACACACTGCCACACTGTAAGCATTATGATGCTTTGCATTTTACACAAATATGAGTCAAGCTTCATTATACTACTTTTCTTTCTAAACTTGGACCAAACAAAAAAAATTATCCAAACCTGATGTTTTACAAAGAATACAACACAACTCTAATATAAATAAATGACTACAATATTGTACACATATACAAAATACAATCATTTACATTACTTTTAGTAATATTGTTGAAATAGAGATTTCAAACATTTAAATTTTCAATACAAAGATTTTTTCTTAACAACATAATTAAAAAATAAACCAAACCACAACACACACACAAAAAAAAAGGAATGCCATGTGAAATATAATCAACCTTTACCAGAACACAATTCTGTGTTCTGATTATGATACATGACTGCTCTCTGCAAAATCATGCATTGTATGGCTAAACTCCAGGATATAAATGTGCTAATTAGAAACAGAAAGCATAATTTTACATATATTTCTAGACTGAATTACGCCTAGCAATGTTTGTTTCATAACATTTGCATTGATGAGCCAACATGAGCAATGAAGCATGTAAATCTGACCTGTTTACTTAATGGGACACACAAGTTTGCTTGATAATGATAATACAAATATTTCATTAGTTACAGCCGGCTGCTAATTACTCTTTTAAGAATTGTGAAGTATGAAGGATGTACTTATTTTTCCCCACCTGGTTTATAAATATTGGTTTACATGTTGTTGCTGTTGTTGTTTTTGTTGTTGTTTATATTTAATTCAATTCAATTCATTTTTATTTGTATAGCGCTTTTAACAATGAACATTGTCTCAAATCAGCTTTACACAGATAATGTGGTGATAAAAAATTTATATGTTCTTTATAAGTGTAAGTTTGTCTTTGATAAACGAGCCGGTGGCGACTGTGGCAAGGAAAAACTCCCCAAAATGGCATAAGGAAGAAACCTTGAGAGGGACCCGACTCAAGAGGGAACCCATCCTCATCTGGTTTGCACCGAATGTCCATTTATTGCAGATATACGATGTTGTGGGGTACAGTGATGGTGATCAGAAGCAAACTGTAGTCCTGAGTCAATGTATCAGACTGTTGACATTAACTACAGTCCCAATCCATCCTTAAATCTCCCGTTCTTACTCTGGAAACACCCAAGGCGTTGATGAGAAACCATCCAAGCCAGTGTAGACTAATTAAAACAGGGGTAATGTGGTCATATTTTCTAGATCTAGTGAGGACTCTTGCTTGACATTGTCTCAAAGCAGCTTTACAGAAATCAACAGTCAAGGTGAATGGTGTGCATTTATCCCTGATGAGCAAGCCATGGCGACTGTGGCAAGGAAAAACTCCCTTAGATGTTATGAGGAAGAAACCTTGAGAGGAACCAGACTCAAAAGGGGAACCCATCCTCATTTGCGGGACATCAAGAGTTTGATCATAAATCTTTCAACAATACAGAACACTAGAGAGTGAGAACTAACATGAGCAATGGAGTATAAGATTATAAGTAATGTTCTTTCAACAGTCTTTAGTATAAAAGTAGGAGCTACTGAGCTCAACATTTGTGATCATCACAGATCCAGCATCAGCTTCTCCATGCCAGAGCCTTTAAACACTCCAGGAGGTCCAATGTCAAACTCCACACATGCAGTGGGATCCAATTGGCACTGGTACGTCTCTAGATGGTTCAGGATGTTTGCGAGTTTGGCATCTACTTCTTTAAAGTCCATAATCTTCATGAGGTGGGACGTGACTGGAGCTGGCCAAACCTCAGGAAGCCTCGGGATGAGGAGAGAAAGAGAAGCAGTAGAGAGGAATTAGGGTAGCTGCTGTTCATGATATTAACAGCACAAGTTGATAATGTGCATGTGTTCAGATGTTCTGGAGAACAAGCTTATGATGTGAGACGTATGTTATGTGTAGGCTTTGCTAAAAATATATGTTTTTAATCTACACTTAAACTGGGTGAGTGTGTCTGAGCCCCGAACACTGTCAGGATGACTATTCCAAAGGTTAGGAGCTAAATGTGAAAATGCTCTACCACCTTTAGTGGACTTTGCTATTCTAGGAACTACTAGAAGCCCAGAGTTTTGAGATCTCAGGGAGCGTGACGTATTGTAGCGTGTTAAAAGACTGGAGAGATACATGGGGGCCAATCCATTTAGTGCTTTATAAGTGAGTAGCAGTAGTTTGTAGTCTATTCGAAACTTAACAGAAAGCCAATGAAGAGACGATAAGATTGGGGTTATGTGGTCATATTTTCTTGACCTAGTAAGAACTCTTGCTGCCCCATTCTGAACTAACTGAAGCTTGTTTATTAATGACGCAGGACATCCACCTAGTAACGCATTACAGTAGTCTATTCTGGAGGTCATAAACGCATGGACGAGCTTCTCTGCATCGGATATAGACAACATATTTCTTAGCTTAGAAATATTTCTAAGGTGAAAGAAGGCTGTTTTTGTAACTTGGTTAATATTATTTTTAAAAGATAAGTTGCTGTCTAAAATAACTCCCAGGTCTTTTACTGTTGAATTAGTCGTTACAGAGCAATCGTCTAAATGCAGGTTGAGATGCTGGAGCTTCTGTATACTAGTTTTTGGGCTGATGAGCAAAATCTCTGTCTTATCAGAATTTAAAAGTAGAAAGTTATGGGTCATCCAATCTTTATTTCCTTAACACACTCAGTTATCTGGGTTAATTGAGCTATATCGCCTGGTTTAGATGAGATATATGGTTGGGTATCATCAGCATAACAATGGAAGCTAATTCCATGCCTTCTAATAATATGTCCTAAGGGAAGCATGTATATTGTGAAGAGCAGGGGTCCTAGAACTGAACCTTGTGGCACGCCATAGTTCACCAGCATTAGCCTGGATAGCTCTCCATTTAAATCTACGAAATGGTAACGATCGGACAGGTAGGATTTAAACCAACTTAATGCCTGTCCCTGAATGCCAATGTAATTCTGTTAGCGATCTAGGAGAAGATCATGATCTATAGTGTCGAATGCAGCACTAAGATCTAGTAAAACTAACAGCGAGATGAAGCCTTGGGTTGAAGCTAAAAACAGGTCATTAGTGATTTTAACTAGGGCAGTTTCTGTGCTATGATGGGGCCTAAAACCTGACTGAAACTCCTTAAAGATATTGTTCTCTTGCAAGTGGGAACATAACTGGGAAGCGACAATCTTTTCTAAAATCTTAGACATAAATGGCAGATTTGAAATTGGTCTGTAATTCGATAGTGTGTTTGGATCCAGATTAGGTTTTTTAATAAGAGGCTTAATAACTGCTAGCTTGAGGGATTTAGGGACATGACCTAAAGATAATGAGGAGTTAATAATATTCAGAAGAGACTGGCCAGCTGTATATAACACTTCCTTTAGTAGATTTGTTGGAATTGGATCTAACTGACATGTTGTTGATTTAGCTTTGATAATAACATCATACAGCTTTTCCTGTCCTATACATGTAAAATACTGGAGTTGTGGAGTTGAAGGTAACACTGTCTCAGGAGATGGTCTCAAAGGTTGAACTGCCACAATTGTTTTTCTAATGTTATCTATTTTTTCAGTGAAGAAATTCATAAAGTCTTCACTACTAAACTGTGATGGAAAACAATTTTCAGATCCCTGATTTGTAGTTAGTTTAGCTACTGTAGAAAAAAGGAACATGGGATTGTTTTTGTTATTTTCTATGAGTTTGCTCAGATGTTCAGCTCTAGCAGCTTTTAGCGCCTGTCTGTAGCGGAGCATACTGTCTTTATATGCAATTCTAAATACCTCCAATTTAGATTTCCTCCATTTTCTCTCCAGATTACGGGCTGTTCTCTTGAGGGCATGCGTATGACTATTATACCAAGGTGCAGGTGCTTGTTCTCTAACCTTTTTTAACCAAATGGGGGCAACGGTGTCTAATGTGCTAGTGAGGATAAGGTCTATGTTGTTAGTCATTTCATCATGATTATTAGCAGTTATGGGTTTAGTGTGAAATTGAGATAAATCAGGCAGGTTATTTATGAATCTGTCCTTAGTGGTCGGAACAATAGTCCTACCAGGTCGATAGCGTGGTGCAACACGGCTAATCTGCTCTACCGGAAGTGTGTACAGTATAAGATAATGGTCTGTGATGTCATCACTCTGAGGTAAAATATCTATATCAGTGACGTCTGCTCCGTGGGATATTATTAAGTCTAATGTGTGGTTAAAGCGATGAGTTGGTCTGGTGACGTTTTGTTTAACCCCAAAAGAGTTTAATAAGTAGACAAATGATAATCCTAGAGCATCGTTTACATGATCTACATGAATGTTCAGGAAAATGCTTCCGCTCACTGAAAGCGAACACAGAGAGAATGAGAAGGAGATTCTTCCGACAGGCCATTCAGAGTTTGACCCAGGAAACACCCAGGATCTAAAAACTGGTCCACTCTCCCCATCACCACACTTTCTGCAAATATTTTCCTTTTCGCCCTACGACACTTTAATCTCTGGACTGTCACTTTAACTGTGGACTTGCACAACACAGTGCACTTTATACTCTATACCACACCACACCGCACATGGTCACTTTAAGAACAATCACATCAACCACCTTATGTAATTACTGTTTACTGTCATAAGCATACCTTGTATATACACTTTTTTCTCATATATATATCTTAATATATTTTATACATTATTTATCTGCCTTTTTCTTTGTTTTATTTTTCTTCCCATTCTATTCCCTCATGCCGGACAGTCGTATAAACCATTTCACTGCATGTCGTACTCTGTATGTATGTGTATGTGAAAATTTAATTTTATTTAATTTTATTTAATTTTATTTTATTTGATAACTGCTAGTTTGAATGAATTAGGTACATAACCAGTGCTAATGGAAGAGTTTATTATTTTTAAAACAGGTTCAGTTACCTCTGAAATGATCTGTTTGAGGAAACCTGTAGGAAAGGGATCGAGGTTTAATAATATAACTTCTATAAATATATATACATAAGGACTACAGAACAGTTGAGACTCTAATAAATAAAAAACTTGATTTGAAGGAGGGTGTTAGTTCTTTTCCCCCATGACTGTACGTTTCATTTTCAACAGTCATGATCTTGTATATATTTTAAATATAGAAATTAGTGGGTTAAACATGTCCCTGACCTGTATTTTTAAGAAGGAGCATAACATTAGAAGGTTAAAATCTCTGTTGATATAAACAATATTCGACAAAAGCATGTCCATTCAATAAACCTACAAACATATATGCAGAATAGAATACATTTAAGTATTCCTAGACCATCAAAATTAATGATTATAGAACCTGAAAACAAAATTACCCAGTTACTTGCATTATACATTTAGAAATTTTAATTCTGTGGCTCGTACTATGTTCTTATTTACAGTACATACATTTCAGCATACCACAGGCCAAGATTTCTTGTTTTTAAATCAAACTTTGCATTTTAAGGTGAACACTAATTAGCTAGGGTTGTTTTGTTTGTTGCTTGTTTTTTTTTTGATTACATATGAGTGAAATTGGATATTGAAATAATAGACACTGACAAATTCTAAATGAACAAATAAAGCTGTTTCATAATAGAAGTACCTTCCATCATTTTCTTTCTGTATTAGTAGCGCAAAAGTCTACAAAAGGACATAAGGACATTTCTGAATTCCTCAAGCAGGAATAGAGATTCAAAGCCATTCTTCTGTGCTCATGATAAAAAAAAAGCAAAAAGCGGCAATGGAAAAATCAATAAAAGGTATGAGTGCTGGAAGGTGCAAAAATCAATGATATGACTTTGCATTAATGTGGTTTTAGGAGGAAGGAGCTCATAGCAGCTTGGTGTGAAAATGGAAAGCGGGCGCCTTCATCAGGATAGACTTTATCTGTATTTTCAGCTGAACTGAACTGAATGGCTTAAGGTACAATAGTCATTTTCATTATTTCTTACTGGTATAAATGAGTCTGCATTTATCATGTCCAGAATATGATAGAAAAAAAATTCTTTTTAAGCAATTGCAACAACAAAATTGTGTTATATATCTAAGAAAACCTATTTGCAAGCCTGCAGTTCAGTATGACATGCTTCTCTCTGTGTTTATATTGGCCTCCTGTCAAACTTTATAATATACAGTCCACACCCCTTTGTTACAGTGGGGCAAAAACGTATTTAGTCAGCCCACAATTGTGCAAGTTCTCCCACTTAAAAAGATGAGAGAGGCCTGTAATTTTCATCATAGGTACACGTCAACTATGAGAGACGAAATGAGAAAAAAAAATCCAGAAAATCAGTATGATTTTTAAAGAATTTATTTGCAAATTATGGTGGAAAGCAGTGGCATGCACAGACCTGCAGTGGGGCAGGGGCGGAAGGACTAAAAAGGGCACAAAAAAAGACAAAAATATTACTTCAATAAACATAACCAAATGTATTTTTGTACAGATTTTAACTTATTTATGAAATTACCTGTATTTAAATCAGTATTTGTCTATTTGCTGTCTTTTTAAATATTTGAATGACTTCATCACGAATAATTGGAATGTCTCGCTCAATGGAGAGCAGCAGTAGGTTAGAAAGCCTCTCATCATTACACAGACTTCGAAGACTGTATTTCACAAGTTTTAACTTAGAAAATGACCTCTCAACTGTAAAAGTGGAGACAGGCAATGTTGCATACATTTTAAGAAGTTCAGAAAGAGAGGGGAAAACAGACTCAATTTAAATGTCTTTTAGGCACTTTAGCATTCCCTGGACATTACTTTTGGTGAAGGAGTAGGATACATGAAACACTTTAAGTTCTGTGAAGACCTTCTCTTCCTCAATCACGTAGAACTTACTAACTGTTCTGACAAGTTCAGCATCACCAGGTTCTACTCCTTTTGACCATTTGGATGCTACTGTCAGACTGTGAAAGCATTTGAGGATAATGCCAGTTGAACTATTATCCTTTCCTTTGAATCGTCTGAGCATCTCTTGAGTAATGGTATACAAAAAGGTGTAGTACACCCTTGTTCGGTAGAACTCCTCCAAATTCTCAGGGTGATGGTCTTCTCCTGTTAACTTGGAACTGTACTTATACCTTGCAGGTATTTTTCTGGGTCTTGACTCACCAGGTATTTTGTCAGGAAACTCAATTCCAGCAGCCTCAGCCCGCTCCTTTGCTTTTTCAAGAACAACCTTAAATTTACTTTCTGTCCTCAGTTCTTGAAGCCTTTTTAGCACTCCTTCCACCAATGTGTATGACACTGCTAGATCCACATCTTTACGCTGAAGAGCAGCTGAGGCAACAGCAGTCTCCTGAAACACTGGGGTGGCCACCTCCAAACAAATCATAAACTCAAAATGTATGCTGCGAAACAACATTAGAGCATCACCTGCAGCTGAGGTTTTCTCAACAACTGTATAACTTTTTTTAAGGCTTTTAAGGCATTTTCACGACAGGGGTAGCATGTGTCACTCAGTTGTTTTAATTTCCAGGTTTTCTCTCCAGCATACAACAACTTTTGCATTTCTATGAATGCAGCATGACGCTTGCTGGTAGAAGACAGGAAAGTGTAGAGCCTCTCTACCAAATTTAAAAAAACGCACAAAATGGGGACTTGATTTAGCAGTCTCCACTAACTTCTTCTTCTTCTTTCGGCTGCTCCCATTAGGGGTCGCCACAGCGGATCATCCGTCTCCATACCACCCTGTCCTCTACATCTGCCTCTTTTACACCAACTACCTGCATGTCTTCCCTCACCACATCCATGAACCTCCTCCTTGGCCTTCCTCTTTTCCTCCTACCTGGTGGCTCCATCCTCAGCATTCTTCTACCAATATAATTCATGTCCCTCCTCTGCACATGTCCAAACCATCTCAATCTCGCCTACCTCACCTTGTCACCAAAACATCCTACATGCGCTGTCCCTCTAATAAACTCATTTCTAATCTTGTCCATCCTCGTCACTCCCAACGAAAACCTCAACATCTTCAGCTCTGCTACCTCCAGCTCCACCTCCTGTCTTTTACTCAATGCCACTGTCTCTAATCCATACAACATCGCAGGTCTCACCACAGTCCTATAAACTTTCCCTTTCATTTTTGCAGATACCCTACTATCACAAATCACTCCTGTCACTCTTCTCCACCCTGCCTGCACTCTTTTCTTCACTTCTCTAACACACTCTCCATTACTTTGCACTGTTGACCCCAGGTACCTGAATTCCTCCACCTTCTCCAGCTCTTCTCCCTGCAACCGCACCACTCCACTGCCCTCTATCTCATTCACACACATGTATTCTGTCATACTCCTACTGAGTTTCATTCCCCTTCTCTCCAGCGCATATCCCCACCTCTCCAGGCTCTTCTCAACCTGCTCCCTACTCTCACCACAAATCACAATATCATCCGCAAACATCATAGTCCAGGGAGACTCCTGTCTGACCTCGTCCGTCAACCTGTCCATCACCACTGCAAACAGGAAAGGGCTCAGGGCCGATCCTTGATGCAGTCCAACCTTCACCCTGAACCAGTTTGTCGTACCTACTGCACAATTCACTGCCGTCACACTGTCCTCATACATGTCCTGCACCACCCTCACATACTTCTCTGACACACCTGACTTCCTCATACAATACCACAACTCCTCTCTTGGCACCCTGTCGTATGCTTTCTCTAAATCCACAAATACACAATGCAATTCCTTCTGTCCTTCTCTATACTTCTCCATCAACATTCTCAAAGCAAATAAGGCATCTGTGATGCTCTTCCTCGGCATAAAACCATACTGTTGCTCACAGATGGTCACCTCTTCTCTCAGCCTGGCTTCCACTACTCTTTCCCATAACTTCATGGTGGGACTGATCAACTTAATTCCCCTGTAGTTACTGCAGGTCTGCACATCTCCTTTATGCTTAAAGATCGGTACCAGCACACTTCTTCTCCATTCCTCAGGCATCTTCTCACCTTCCAAAATCCTGTTAAACAATCTGGTCAAAACTCCACTGCCATCTCTCCTAAACATCTCCACGCTTCTACCGGTATGTCATCTGGTCCAACCGACTTTCCACTCTTCATCCTCTTAATCGCTGCTCTCACTTCCTCCTTACTAATCCTATCTACATCCTGCTTCACCAACTCCACATCATCCAACCTTCTCTCTCTGATTTTCCTCATTCATCAGCTGCTCAAAATACTCCCTCCACCTTCTCAACACACTCTCCTCACTAGTCAACACATTTCCTCTCCATCCTTTACTGCTCTAACTTGCAGTACATCCTTCCCAGCTCGGTCCCTCTGCCTGGCCAATCGGTATAAATCCTTTTCTCCTTCCTTAGTGTCCAACCTCTCATACAGCTCCTCATATGCCTTTTCCTTGGCTTTCGCCACATCCTCTTAACCTGCTGCCGCATCTCCTTGTACTCCTGCCTACTTTTCTCATCACTCTGTCTATCCCACTTCTGTTTTGCCAACCTCTTTCTCCTTATGCTCTCCTGCACTTCCTCATTCCACCACCACGTCTCCTTGTCTTGCTTTCTATTTCCAGATGTCACACCAAGTACTTTTCTAGCTGCCTCCCTCATCACTCCTGCAGTAGTTGCCCAATCATCCAACACCTCCTTAACACCACTGAGCCTCTGTCTGACCTCTTCCCTGAACCTCACACTACACTCTTCCTCCTTCAGTTTCCACCATCTTATTCTTCTTTCAGTCCTCACTCTCCTCCTCTTCTTCTTCGCCTCCAAAACCATCCTACAGACCACCATCCGATGCTGTCTAGCTACACTGTCCCCTGCCAACACCTTACAGTCTCCAATCTCCTTCAGGTTGCATCTCCTGCATAGCACATAGTCCACCTGTGTGCACCTTCCTCCACTCTTATACATCACCCTATGATCCTCCTTCTTCTTAAAATAAGTGTTCACCACTGCCATTTCCATCCTTTTAGCAAAATCTACCACCATCTGCCCTTCCACATTCCTCTCCTTAAAACCATACCTACCCATCACCTCCTCATCACCTCTGTTCCCTTCACCTACATGCCCATTAAAGTCTGCCCCAATCACCAATCGTTCTTTCCTAGGTACACCATCTACCACTTCATCTAATTCACTCCAGAATCTTTCCTTCTCCTCCATCTCACAGCCAACTTGTGGAGCATAGGCACTGATGACATTTATCATCATCCTTCAACTTCCACCTTCACGATCATCACCCTATCAGAAACTCTCTTCACCTCCACTACACTCTTACTGTACTCTTCCTTCAGAATCACCCCTACACCATTTCTCTTCCATCCACACCATGATAAAACAGTTTAAATCCACCTCCAATGTTCCTGGCCTTACTCCCTTTCCACTTGGTCTCCTGAACACACAGCATATCTACCTTTCTCCTCTCCATCATATCAGCTACCTCTCTCCCTTTACCCATCATAGTACCAACATTTAAAGTACCAACCCGAACCTCTACTCTCCTGCACTGCTCCTTTCCCTGCCGTCTCTGTAGACGTCTTCCTCCTCTCCTTCTCCTCCTTCGGCCAACAGTAGCCCAATTTCCACCGGTACCCTGTCGGCTAACGATACCTGTGGCGGTCGTTGTTAACCCGGGCCTCGACCGATCCGGTATGAAATTCTCATTTGTGATCCACATATTTGATTTGGCACATGTTTTACGCTGGATGCCCTTCCTAACGCAACCCTCCCCATTTACCCGGGCTTGGGACCAGCACTAAGAGTGCACTGGCTTGTGCATCCATAATGGCTGGGTTTAGCAGTCTCCACTAACACTAAGTTTAAACAGTGTGCTTGGCAGTGCACAAAGAGGGCTTTTTCATTTTGCCTCTGAATTCTAGCCTGCAGCCCCTCAAGCAATGAAATACTCCTTTATTTGCATGTCATGGACGAAACGGACCACAAAAGGATAATTGCTCGAAGTGTGTCACATCTGTAGTTTCGTCCAGAAGAATTGAAAATATCTTGACCTCATTCATTTCTTTCAGAATGACATTTCACACACCTCACCATACTGATCATATGGGCTTCAGTGGCTGAATGCACATGGATCTTTTCAACAGCCTTCCTCCAGTTGACAACTCCACTTGTTCTCCATGCAGTCCTGGCTTTAAACTTGTCTTCTGTCAAAAAGAGATGACAACTGAAGCAGTACATGCCATCTTTTTCCAGAGAATACTCCAGCCATTTGTTACCAGCATACCACTGGCTCTGAAAAGACCATCCTTGTGGATTTTTTGGAAAGCCAGCTACTGGCTGACATGGCCCAAGAGAGCAGCAGAACTGTATGTAGTTGCTATTAACCTGTATTTTAAGCTGATCAACATGAGCTGGGTCTGTTGGAAACTATAAGGCAAACAAGGATCGGTTAATGTCTTGTTCACTTGTACCCTGAATCTGGTATTCAAAATCTGCTCCTGCAGCTCCTTCCTCTGTTATCTCTCAATCTTTTTCTTGACTCATCTTTCTTGTACCTCCCTTTCCATCTCTTCCTCTTCCTCACTGAGCCTAATGTCTCCTTGAATTTCCTCACTTTCTTTCTCATTGGCTCTAACATTTCCTTCATCTTTCTCACTTGTCTCAACTGCTTTCCCTTGAATCTCTTCAATACTTTACTTATCTAAACTGCAGCTCTCTATGAAAAACAAATGGCCATATAATGAATGGAATTAATGGGGACTCCATTTCAATATATGGACAAAACAAATCTTGTAAATATTCAACAGAAGAAAGTCATACAGAATTGAAACATATAGATGATTAAATGAGAGAATAATCAGTTTGGGTAATTTATTTACCTTCATTTACCTTTTTGCTTTCAGAACTGCCTTAATCCTTCGGTGCATAGATTCAACAAGGTACTGGAAACATTCCTCAGAGATTTTGGTCCATATTGACATGATAGCATCACGCAGTGGCTGCAGATTTGTCGGCTGCACATCCATGATGCGAATCTCCCATTCCACCACATCCCAAATGTGCTCTATTGGATTGAGATCTGGTGACTGTGGAGGCCATTTGAGTACAGTGAACCCATTATCATGTTTAAGAAACCAGTCTGAGATGATTTGCGCTTTATGACATGATGCGTTATCCTGCTGGAAGTAGCCATCAGAAGATGGGTACACTGTGGTCATAAAGGGATGGACATGGTCAGCAACAACACTCAGGTAGGCTGTGGCATTGACACGATGCTCAATTGGTACTAATGGGCCCAAAGTGTGCCAAGAAAATATCCCCCACACCATTACACCACCACCACCACCCTGAACCGTTGATACAAGGCAGGATGGAGCCATGCTTTCATGTTGTTGTCGCCAAATTCTGACCCTACCATCCAAATGTTGCAGCAGAAATCGAGACTCATCAGACCAGGCAACGTTTTTCTAATCTTCTATTGTCCAATTTTGGTGAGCCTGTGCGAATTGTAGCCTCAGTTTCCTGTTCTAAGTCACTTAAATCACCTTTCTTCCCCATTTTGACATTCGGTTTGAACTGCAGCAGATCGTCTTGACCATGTCTACATGCCTAAATGGATTTAGTTGCTGCCATGTGATTGGCTGATTAGAAATTTGCGTTAACGAGCAGTTGGACAGGTGTACCTAATAAAGTGGCCGATGAGTGTAAGTAATAGCTTACTAGCTTAAAATAACAAACATAAAAACAAACAAACAAACAGTACCTACATCTTTATTCTCTCTCCTCAGCCAACTTGTGAGAGGGATGCTACTTTTAGCTGCATCAGCGAGTTCCTTGTGTTTTTTTTCTTTTGATCCTTTCTTTCCTTGGCATTCTATTACATTTTTTAATAGACATAGAATGCACACATCAAGCAAAAATAAGGAGATGATGATAACAGTGAGAATCAATAAGTTAATTATGTTGAATTCATGTTTAGTTTTCTTGATATTTAAAACTTTATTTGTATTACATGGATGAAGCGTTAGCTATCATTAAATCAAAGATATAAATGTGTTTTACGTTAGAGTTGGACGTGGAATTAGATTTAATTTCACTAAATACATTTCCTCGAGCTAATGACATGAGCACATTCTAAACTATGCTAGCGCCTATTAATGGCCTTGAATTAAAAAAATTAAAAAGACTTGTCAATGTCAGTAACATGGCAGCAATCGAGTAATACTTATATTATAATTAATCATAAGTCCCATGCTACCACATTCGCTAAGTTTACAACAACATTATGGTGGGTTAAATGTCCATTTTCCATGTTACCTGTCTGCTGCTCTTGTTTTGAAGACTCGTGGCTTTAATGACTGTAAAACTAAAATATCTGTAGCACTGTAGCGCAAATAAAGATTTAGTGAAAGGAGACTGAGCTGGATGCATAATTAATGTTGTTCCTCTTGGACATGTATGTTAACACTCTGTATAAAGCCATTTATAAATATAAGCCCTCTGTATAAAGAACTCAATGACTGACTGCACACAGTGAATCAAGTTTTTACAGGTATTTTTACAGATTTATACTTTAGAAACATAGCCATTTAAGGTAATGCATTAGATGAATGATGCATACAAATGTATATAGTTATAGTGTTCATGGAGCTCATTACAAAGAAAACAGAGCACTACATCCAGTCTTGGCCATTCTTACAGCTGGGAAACAGTGTACAGTATATTGCACATACTTATGCTTTGATAAGTGCCATTAAAGCAGTTGAATGGAGTAGTGAGCAAAACCACAGATCAGGTGTAAAATGCAAAGTCCATTTTGTACAAAGGAAACACAAGGATTTGATGTAATGCTAATAAAAAGGCACTGTTCCCAAAGAGTCTTTGGGTTAAATGATTAGATGAAAAGTTTCTATGGATAAGAGAAATGCAATAAGAAGCCATACATACAGTCAGCCAGGTACAGTACAAAAAATAGAGCAATGTTTGTATTGTTCTGTTGATGTCTGCTTTTTTAACTCTAGGTTTATAAATGCAAACACAAGCACCATTATATATACATGACATAATCTGTTAATAACCACCTACCTATTTGTCTGAAAGTGTTGACATGACACTTTCCTGGATCTGAGAGCATGTGCTAGGTTCATGACCAATCCAAAGTCCAAAATATTTGACATATATATTTTTTTATAAATAATTTCATATTTTTTTATTATGTTTATGGCTTGATAAACAGCTAAACCTTAGGTACTGAATTATTACTATTCCATTTTAATGTGCAGAAATACAGTAGATTAGGTTCTGCCGAATCAGGTGCTACAAGCACAACATGAATCAATTCTCCAATATCACTGCATATTTATTTAATAATACAAAAGCTGAAAACAGTGATGGTGGCAGAGAGCTGAGAAGAGCACTCTGGAACAATTTATTTAAGTACATGTAATATCAAACGCTTCACATACATCAAACAAACAAGCTATGTATATTTAAAGAGAAGTGCACTCAGAGTAAGGGTCCATACAGAAGCGATCACTGTGTCAGGAGTGATCTAAGGGTTAGAATGAAAAGATTATTAAATGCTCAGACATTTGAATTTTGTGGCATTGTCATATCTTTTTAAAATAATGTATCATGATTGTAGATTAATTATTATTATTTCTTCTTCTTCTACTTATTATTATTATTAATATCAATATTATTATCAGTAGTAGTAGTAGTAGTAGTAGTAGTAGTAGTAGTAGTAGTAGTGGTATTATATAACATATAACAACGTACATATTTATACATTAACAAATGTAAGTTGCCATGTCCAAAGATCTCCATTGAGGAAGTTTTTTTGTTTTTGTTTGTTTGTTTTTGCTCCAGCATGCCTAATGTAGCTGTTCCTATCTCAATTATGTAGTGGAATGCAGTATTGCAGTGACAAATGTACTACTCAATTAACCAATGAAAAGCTTTTTGATGACAAATGTGAATAGTTTTCAGGATACGCACCAGCCCTATCTACATAAGGTACAGCTTTGGCAGGAAGTGGCTAGACTACAATATTAGGTAGTTAAAGAGAAAAGGACATTCACATTAGAGGCAAACTAAAGCTAAAACATTTATAGGAGAAAGTGACCCACGGATTGTTCCTTTTTGTCCGTCATTATTCAATCATGCATAATCCACAGTCTACTCCTTTCTTTGGCAAAGGCACTATCTTCAGGGCTTGACTGAGAAAGCCCAGCATTGCCCTCAGAGCTGTAATTGCTTGTTCCAGTCGACTTAACTGCTGTAGCTCTCTCACTGTTGTCCTCAGCACAATTATACAGCAGCAGATACACAGAGTTTACCACTTTGAGCAAATATTAGGCAGTAGAGACATTGATGACAGAGGGCTAATGTTAAAGTACTGATGCGGTAATTAAGGAATGAATGGCTTTTTAAAATCTGTGCAGATCTACAGGTCACAAATAATATGCGTTGGATAGTGGATGGAAAGTGGCTTTGTGTTTTAAATCAAAAATCAAATCCTATAGCTAATAAATGAGAGCCGAATAGAATTTTGTATACAGTTTTCAAGATCTTGTTACAGATCTTGTCAACATATTGAGTAAATAATCAGATAAAAATTTATGAAGATGCAATTAGCCTGTTCATCAATGAAAGAGAGAGGAGCTGCATACACTGGGAATATGTATATTTATCAATAGACATTTATCACTCTTTATCTGTTAGCGTTATCTGAAGGCTAACAGAAATGAAAAATGCCTCCTTGTCTTGAGTGTTTGCATTTTTTGCAAGTTACATTCAACCAAGCCTAAATTTGATACTATTTGCCTTAAGCTGGAAGAAATAAACAGCCAATATTTGCTCCTAGGGACCCAAGAAATGATGCCATTATAAATCACCCAGTGTGCACCTGTCTAACATGTCAGACAAAGAGTGATGTGTCACTGAGTTTAAGATTTTAGTGTGGTTCCTCTCCAATGCTGAATCAGTGAATCCAAGGTGCACCAGTTCTGCCTGTGACTAAGGAGGCAGCTCTTGATTAGGTATTCTTTACTTCAGTCATGTTTTGTTTCTTTGTTTGTTTCTTATACATTGTTTTATCTGTTAAATGCTAGAAAAGATGTCATACATTTCACATTGTTCTAGATTCAGAATTGCTTCTAATCAAAATGTGCATCATGCTGTTAAAGTACTCTTTCTGCATGCAGTTTTGGTGTGGTAATAGGACCATTTAACTAATTTGTCTAAAAAGAATCCAGAAAACCCAACCTGCAGTCCCTAGACACACGTCCTATTCACAATGACTTCATCTCATAATTAGCACTGTGTGACCTGGCTGTGTGGTTGTTCCTAATGGCTATCTGATGTCTGCCATATTTCCAACTGACAAGTGAAAGGACACCCAGAGGGAGAAATGGAGCTGGAAATATAAGAGGCACTGACAACCCTCACATCCTTCGGAGAGACAAATCAGTGTGTCTTCGAATACAAAAGGGTTCACGCATCGGTTGTTTCTTCATTGGATAGGGACTTGGTTTGAAGTGCCGCTTGCTAAATGAGATCATTATGAGGAAATGGGAGGGAGACTGTGAGAGACTTGAGAAACTGATGGCATTCTTTTGCAAAAACTTTTTTTTTTTTACATACTATAAAAGCTTGACTGATTCTGACATTAAAATGTATCCCAGGAAAGTGCCAAAGGTGAAACTTTAACATCTTTTGACAGGTGTAAAATCATTGCCTAATAAAATAATTCAAGCAATCTTACTCAATCTACTCTCAATCCCTTACATTTCTGCCGAATTTCTTATTAAGTCTTTGTCAACAATAAGTTTTAAGAATTTTTTTAATACGCTCGAATAAAATCAACGGTTGCTTGACTTTTCAGAGTCACTTTCACTTGATTCCGTTGCTTAATGTGTCAATTACTATGTGCATAAATACTCATCCATTTTCTTTTGTTTTCACTGAAATTAGCGAAGGTCCATTACTTCAAGGGACAGCAAATTATTTAACTGTCTACCACAAATCATGAAGGCTGAAATTAATATGATTTTGTCCAGTGGTATTATTTTAGCTGAAGTTCAGCACACGTAGTCTGCACCAAATTAATTACAATAGCACATTACAATTTATTTTTGATTTATAAAAATAAATTTACATCTTTTCACCAATACTATTTCTTCTCCAGTCACATTTTTAGGCAATTTACTCTAATAAAAGCCAAAGTGTCAGCGTGCTTGTGGTGCAAGTGATGATGAAATACAAGTAAAAAAATAGTATTAAAATTAGTAATTCAGTAAAACATTCAATAGTATTTAACAAAAGTGAGTACACCCCTCACATTTCAGCAACCATTTATTGTCCTCATATAACTCACATAACCATTATTGTCAAAATAGATGGCAACAAAACTGAGTACACCCTACAATACAAATGAACATGTAAAAACTGGGTCCAAAGATGTAAAACATGTAAAAACTGAGTACCACTGTCATCTAGCACTGCCTTAAACCTCCGGGGCAAGGAATTCACCAGAGCTGCACAGGTTGTTGCTGGGATCCTCTTCCACTCCAAAATGACATCACGGGAGATGCTGGCTGTTGGACACATGTCACTTCTCCATCTTACGCCTGAGGATGTCTCACAGGTTTGGAACCATGTCTATATCAATGAACCATAGCTCCCCAGTACCATGATGCTATCACCACCATGGTTGACTGTAGACAAAACACAATTTTCTTGGTGCTCCTTACCAGTGAGTCGCCATACATGTTGGACACCATCTGAGCCAAACAATATCTTAGTCTCATCAGATCAGAGGACATGGTTTCTGTAATGCATGCTCTTGGACAGGTTGTCTTCAGTTTGCAGGTTTTCTTGTGATCCAGCTTCAGAAGAGGCTTCCATTTGGGATAATGGCCATGCAAACCGACTTGTTGCAGAGGCAGCATATGAGCTGAGCACTGACAAGTGGGCCTTCCACTTCTGCAACCTCTAACGTAATGCTGGCTTCAAGCATTCATCTATTTTTTGAAGCAGCTTCTGCACCTGATGCACAGCTCAAGTACTCAATTTCTTTAATCGACTTGCGAGGCCTGTTTCGAGTTGAACCTGTCTTGGAAAACCTTTATATGACCCTGGCCACTGACTGTAGCTCAGTTTCAGAGTGTTACCAATCTTCCTATAGACTAGGCCATCTTTGTGGAGAGCAACAATTCTAATTCCCAAATCCTCAGAGAGGTCTTTGCCATGAAGTGCCATGTTAAACATCCAGTGGTCAGTATGAGAGAATTGTACACAAAGCACCAAATTCTAACTGCTCTTATAAGAGATGCTCAAATGTGTATTAACCTGTCAAGCAGACAAAAACATGAACATTATGAATAGGAAATGTGGCATTGCATGGTTACACAACATACAGGTGTTATCACTTAGGGCAGGGGTGTCCAATCTTTTCCACAAAGGGCCGGTGTGGGTGCAAGTTTTCATTCCAACCAATCAATGGTCATACCTGATAGTCATTGAAAATTAAGATAATTAGATTGAACAGGTAGAATTTGGTGTAGACTTGCTTGGTTGCAATGAAAACCTGCACCCACACTGGACCTTTCTGGAAAAGATTAGACACCCCTGATTTAGGGTGTATTCACTTTTGTTGCCAGCAGTTTTGACAATAATAGCTGCATGTTGAGTTATTTTTAGAGGACAGTAATTCTGTGCTGCTATACAAACTGCACATTGACTACTCTAAAATATATCCAAGTTTCATTGCTGTAGCATTGTTGCTTAAGAAGACATGCTAAAATGGTTGCTGAAATGTGAAGGATGAACTTACTTTTTTGAGACACTGTATATAGAAAAAGAAAAAAGTTGCATTTGACTAAATCCAAAGCAACTACTTTATTTTTTTTATTAGGCTTTCATTTAGGATCACACACAGTGCAATACAAAGAAAAGTTAATTAATAAAACCTGGGAAAAGTGAAGTGCACACTGTGCCAGGTCAGGAAAGCATGCTTGTAAATAGAAAATAGTAAGGTGTTACAGGGATAATATTTGCAATTTTTACTGTGCACAAACAAGAACACACACATTCATACAAAAACATGCCATTATCTTCATTTTAAACAAAATGGTTCAGTCAAATAGCTAGTTTAAATACAGTGCAGCAGGTAGCATTACATCCTGGCTCGATCCTGAACTCGAGTTTCAGATGTTCTCTCTCTATCTCAAAGTTCCTGGCATAAGCTCCAGATCCACTGTGACCCTATTCAGGATAAAATGATTACTGAAGATAAATGAATTTATTTATAAAAAAAAATTAATGTGTAATTATTTACACATTAACCTTGTTTATGTAAAAGTAAGCATCAGTACATTGCCTATTACCCTGTGGACTGTGGTTTTACATAAAAGATTAGGCACAAGTAAAATATATTCTGCAACAAGACAATGACCCCAAACATACAGCCAAAATAATTAAGAACTATGTTCAGTGTAGAGAAGAATTAGCACTCCTGGAAGTTATAGTTTTTGCTCTTACAGAGCCCTGATCTCAAAATCATCAAGTCAGTCTGGGATTAAATGAAGAGACAGAAGGATTTGAGGCAGCCTACATTCACAGATGATCTGTGGTTAGTTCTCCAACAAACTACCTGTCAATTTGCTTCAAAAACTGTGTGCAAGTGAACGTAAAATAATTGTTGTGCTTTTACAGGCAAAGGGTGGTCACACCAAATTACTTTCCAATTTGTTAATTAATTTTGAAAAAAATTGTAAAAAAGCATTCTTTACAGCATTTTGTCACAAGTGCCTAAAACTTTTGCACAGTGCTCAGTTGTGCGATGTGTGTGTGTGTGTGTTTGTGTGGTATTAATAAAGACAGAAAATGAGAAATTAAATAGGCAATCCCTATTCTGCTGTCACAACAAATTCTTTCTTAAATAGCTTAAAATGTGACAGAAGCAAAAGAAATTGCATTGGTAAAAAAGATGTGAACTTATTTTTTAATAACCAGAAATGATCTTGGTTTGAAATTTTGGAAATGTGCA
Source organism: Silurus meridionalis (assembly GCF_014805685.1). Lineage (NCBI taxonomy): Eukaryota > Metazoa > Chordata > Actinopteri > Siluriformes > Siluridae > Silurus > Silurus meridionalis. The sequence goes on from NC_060887.1 coordinate 24,525,285, forward strand.
GCATTCACCAAACTGACCTTGTTATGTTTAGTGTGGCTTGGATCAATTTGAAAATTTCCATTGTTACAAGCTACAAAATAAAACAGTGTAATCATGGTGTGATTTATAATCTCAGCACAAGGCCAAATACTAGGAACTCAACATAAGAACCAGGGTATACAAAAAAACTTGCCAAACATACAGACCTGTCTTTGCAAAGACACTAGATAAACACCACTTGAGCTGTTCATAGCAAAAGTGTAACAAAGAATACTATTAGGGTTATTTTTGCCGATCCATATTGAGACTAATTCTGCCTTTTACACTTCGATTGCATTTACCTACAGTTTTAGGATTGCTGTGATCTGAGGAAGGAGCAGTCTGGTGATTGGACATCGATATACAGCAAGGAAGCATTGTCAGGGTGTGGGTGAAAAATGAGAATTCTCAAGTTCCTCTTTTAAGGCATGTCTTAGTTATGCCATTCTACAATGTCTCCACTATGATATAGTAACATTCCTCCAATAGACAATTACAATATACAAGTCTGCTTTGATATAATAACATGTCTCTACTAAAATGTAACATGTCCCCACTATAATGAAATAACACTTCACTATGATGTTTCTCCTATGATATAACAATGTCTGCACTTCTTTTTCTTCTTTCAGCTGCTCCCATTAGGGGTCGCCACAGAGGATCATCCGTCTCCATACCCCCCTGTCCTCTACATCTGCCTCTTTCAAACCAACTACCTGCATGTCTTCCCTCACTACATCCATAAACTTTCTCTTTCCTGTCGGCTCCATCCTCAGCATTCTCCTACCGATATACCCCATGTCCGTCCTCTGCACATGTCCAAACCATCAAATCACACCTCCCTTACTTTGTCTCCAAAACATCTAACATGCGCTGTCCCTCTAATAAACTCATTTCTAATCCTGTCCATTGTCGTTACCCCCAATTAAAATCTCAACATCTTTGTGTCTGTTGGCTAACAATTCCTGTGGCGGTCGTTGGTAACCCGGGCCTTAACTGATCCGGTATGAAATTCTGGTCCGTGATCCGCATATTTGATTTTGCACGTTTTACACGGGATGCCCTTCCTAATGCAACCCTCTCCATTTATCCGGATTTGGAACCGGCACTAAGAGTGCACTATAACAATGTCTGCACTGATGATATAATAATTTCTCCAAATTGATAACGTCTCTGCTTTCAGAAACTTTACAAATTAAAACATTTAATTGGTGCAGATTGATTCAGAAAAGTTAAACTACAACAAACCAATAATCTCAAGGTATAATATTGCAATGTTTGATGCATTTATTTCTCCTAAAATGCTATGAAAACATATTGCACCATTATCGCACTTGTTGTTCTGCAAAGGCTATAATAGAATTTCACCTTTTCATGGAATTAATTATCAGTGGCTAAGTGAAGAGCTTGTGGTTGTCTTCTCTTATCATGCTCACTCAGGTCGTCCCATGGGATAATTAATGTGCAGTCATGTTCTTTTCTCATCTGTCTCTCTTTGTAATTGTCCCTCTGCTGCATTTCTTCCTCACCAATAGTTAATAACTTGCACAACATTTACTCTAAGACAGAAGAAGCTGTTAAAGAATTCACTATTAATAAATCCTCTTCTACAGTAGGTCTTCATGTTATTGGGTGATGTGTTAGCAGCTTTGTGTCATCCCCCCCATACTCATAGCATTTAGTTCATAACTAGTAAGACATTCAACAGATCATATATTTGATGTAATTTGCATACTTCAGTAAATACGAATGTTGGTGACATTTATGGTTATTAAGTCTCTTTGCCACTGTATCCAGGAATGATAACCTCAGAATCTGATCCCATCAGTGTGCAGTGAATGAATTTTTGATTGAAGAGACTGCCAGTACAGTTATTGAACAGAACTGTGCTGTCTTCATCTAGGAGGTTATAAAACTGTGCAAACACTCTGAGACATCTGCTATTTTCCATGTGCTCTATGTAGCACACTAATACATAGAAAAAAAATCCAGAATATGGCAGGGTATTACAGGTATAAATAAACAGCCACAGTAAAAAGTAAAAAGTCATCAAGGAAGAGCTGAAAGAGACTCTCGAAGGACAGTGAGTGTCAGGTACAGCATCCAGAGGTTACTGTGAATGCCTTTGCATCAGTGCTGGAGACTGTCGAATGTCAATTTGCTGCCCTGGCACTAGCATACTCGGTCAGGCATTATTGATGTAACTGCTGCCCATTTGTTCTTAATCCCATGAATTTTTAAACAGCCATGCAGCTGCTGACTGTAAACTCATTAAAAAAAGTCTCTTACTGTATTGTAATGAGAGATTATGTTGTATGTTCTACACACACCACTAACCTATTGTTAGTCATCTACAAAAGATACATTATTTATATATATATATATATATATATATATATATATATATATATATATATATATATATATATATAAGGCCAAATGAAGTGTGGAGCGAGCCTCCAGATGGCTGCCCCAAGCACTTTCTAGCTGATGTGATGGCCTCTGCGGGCGGTCTCGGGTGGAGCGACGCCCTCTGCGGCGGTCTGAGGTGGAGCGATGCCCTCTGCGGGACTCTGGACAGGCTTGGGGGCATGCTCGGCAGGGCAGACAGGCATAGAGGTGAGCTTGGCAGGTCGGAAGAGCGGGGCAATGTTCCCAGTCAGGCATTAAGGCTGAGCTTTAAAATATCGATCGTCTCGGTTGGGTCCCTGAATTGCCAGTCTGTGACAGAGCAAGCCCGACGCTTTAATACATCTGCTGGGTCCATCTTTGCCCAGATTATTCTGTCAGAGATGGTGACTGGAGACTGAGAGGACCCAAATGCAGGATGCGACAGGGAGTAAGATACAGAGAAAAATACAGGCTTTAATGGGGCACAGGCATAAACAAAGGGGTCAGGAACAAGGTCATGATCAGCAACAGGATCAGGAACCAGAGCAGGCAGGGTGGCAAAAATATTCAATTCAATTCAATTCATTTTATTTTTATTTGTATAGCGCTGTTAACAATGAACATTGTCTCAAAGCAGCTTTACACAGATAATGTGGTGATTAAACATAAATATGTTCTTTGTAAGTATGTTTGTCCCTGATGAGCAACTGTGGCAAGGAAAAACTCCCGAGATGGCATAAGGAAGAAACCTTGAGAGGAACCAGACTCAAGAGGGAACCCATCCTCATCTGGGTTGCACCAAATGATATTCTCATGGGCTAGGGAGCCGGTAAAATAATCTGGCTCCGGGCTGAAGTCTTGTGTGTTCTTAAATACCGGGAGGCGCAGGAAAAACGGCAAGATGGCCGCCGACCCGGAAGTGCGCGCCGTGTGCCCGGAAGATCCTGACAATATGAGGTAGGTGGAAACAAGAGAAACCTGAGAAAAGAGAGAATGCAAAACATCACACAAACAATAACCCAAGATCAGGATCAAAACCTGGAGCTATCCACTGCACCTAAACATGTAATAGCATTAGTTTTTTTTTTTTTGGTTAATATATGCTGGACAGATCTGGTGGTCTAGTGGTTAGGATGCGGCGCTCTCGATCCCCGGTCAGGGAACCAACCCCAGCCACTCTTAGTGCCGGTCCCAAGCCCAGATAAATGGGGAGGGTTGCGTTAGGAAGGGCATCCAGCATAAAAACGTGCCAAATCAAACATGCGGATGATCCGCTGTGGCGACCCCTAATGGGAGAAGCCGAAAGAAAGTTTATATGCTGGACAGATCTTAAAGAATCTCAAGAAACATTTTAAAATTAAAAAACATTTTGAAATGATATTTGTTTTAGTTAAGTTAATTTTTATTTGTCTGTATTGTTATTAAATTTGAGTACTTTCACAGCTCTGCATAGTTTAAGAGTGTCCTGCAGTAGAATTGATTTTATATCTGACTTCTGACACTCCTGATCCAATCTTGTCTTGCACATGTGTAATATATTTCATGGCCCAACAAGACAAGAAGAGGGAAATAACTTTAAAGAAGTGTATTAAATATTTTAGTAGGCCTGCTTATTTCTCTCGAGCATAATGCTACTCTTTTTCTCTCTCTCTATTAAATCTGCTTTTCTCCTTGCTCTGGCATTACTTCACATTTGCTGTTTTGTAAATTATTAAACAGTTGTAGCAAAAAAAGGGGACAACCTACACAAAGTCACACAGTTGTGATGGTAGAAGCAAAAACTGAAGTCAAGGAAACACCTCAGGGAGTTGACTAAATTCTGTCCAGGTCTAAAAGCTATAGAATAAAGTGAGATCTCAGAACATTCTTGCACTTTCCTGAGACTATATCCAATTCATTATCATAGTAGATTAAGTGAACAGACTCATTTGTTGCAAACCAAATTGATTTTACTGAGTGGCACAAAGATCTCTATGTGTCTGAGAAGATACACTAATGTACCTGCAAAGGTGGTAGGCATATCCATGCATGCACAGTAATTATATATAATAATTGCTAAAATGAAAACGTATAGCTTGAGGTACAACTAAATATATTCCTCTCTGTTTTGGCTACACAAAAATAATATCAGTGAAAATAATAAGTAAAATGCACCAAATATATTATTTGTGATGGGTCCTTATACACTTATGTGTACACCCTGGAGTGTGAGGTGTTCATTTAAAAAGATAAAATAAATGATTTAATACTGTTGGTATAAGGAAGTAAGTAGCAAAGGTATCAGAATATGATCATTTGTAATTACATACTTACACTGTATTTACTTTTTTCTTTATAAAAGTTAGTTGTTTATTCAGTAGAACTGTTTCTACTTCCCCCAAGCAGCACTCTGTCTTTTTTCTGTGACAAAAAGATAAGACAGTGTGCTAGAAAGTGATGACAGGTGGACATGCACCTTGTATTTTAATGAGACTTGGGGATATGCATTAAGGCCTTAATCTCCACAAAAGCATTGCAGAATGGCAGCCATGATGGACAGTAATAGGATGCTTTATTAAAGTGATGCAAATTAACATTAATGGTGTCTTTAACATTAATGGGAATACCTAAGGGAGCACACCGCAATGGTTGATGACATGACAGAGGTACACTGCTTAGTTTAACAGATCAGATTGTTGTTCTTACTGCAATCCCTATAACCAAGCTGCATAGACAGTCATAAGATGAACTCTGAGCCTATTAAATTAATGTCCTTTTGTTACAGTCCATAAGTTGTAAGACCACAAGGATGTACAGTTCAAAAATGTTTTAAACAATATCTACATGTAATAGAGAAAACAATTGCATGTAATAATCTTTTATCAACCCAAACATGACTCAGTCTAACATCCTGCACATATAAAGGCTTCAGAGTGATCCTTGTTGTGTATTTTGCCAGAACAAAACTCCAAAAAACAATCAAACAGTAGGTACTTTTGAATGTTTTATAAAATTATTCACCTCATAGCCACTTTATCAAGTCACACCTGTGCATGTTGACTAGTTTCAGTGACACCTAATTTAAAAAAAGGTATTTTAATACACCATAGTCTTTAGCTGGGGTTCTGCATGTTTGGAATTTGCAGGTTTTTAAATGGTTTTTCTCACACTTAAATATGTGTGTGTGTGTGTGTGAGTGTGTGTGTGTGTGTGTGTGTGTGTGTGTGTGTGTGTGAGTGACTGGTGCTCTGTGATAGACTGATGCCCATTCTTTTCACAACCAATGTTCCCAGAATAGGGTTCAGATTAATTCCATCCGTGACAAGGATAAAGCGGTTACTGAAATATTAAATAAACGAATTACCACATACTGGTCGGTAATAAGTAGTAACTGGTGCCGTATGGGTTTTCTCTGTCTCATTCTATTAAAAGCAGAGAAGCCTCATGAGAGTGTCAGAATGCATTGTCTTTACAATTGTTATAATAATCAAACTATTGGTACTGACTTGGTGGCTTTAAACTTAGATCGTATGGCCTCTAGGAAAAACCTATTAAGAGTAAAATATCACTGTATGTGCACAAAAGAGGCTATTTAGCTAAAGCAGATATGTTATGGTTTGGTCAAGAGCAGATTTTAAAAGGTAATCTGGCAGTTTATATAAAAACTAATTCTAGGTGTGCAGTCAGCTCTGCAACATCCAATTCTATTTTCCAGTGATTGATCTTACAGCCAAAGACACAAAGTAAATTGTCTAGCAACCAAGGAGTGTTTTAGAAACTAAACAAATACTAATGAAAACTCCTCAGATAAACCTAGTAAATATAGTAATCATTACAGTGTAACAATAATTTGTATACTTACTAGTATTGACACAGAATGCATATATTTTTAGAGCAGTATTTTGACTTGAAAATTTATTTTGTGTAAAATAATTTCTGTATTGCATTGTTTTAGGTGTCATTTTGTTTGCTTTATGCATGCAAAAATCTCTACAGATGACTGTATTAATAATCTCTATTGGTTCTTTCACCGCGGGCACTGGGTATTTAATTTATATTTTGATGGCTTATCGTTATTTATGTGTCTTTTATTAGATATAACCATTGAACAGAAAAATCATCATTGCAAGCAAGCATGGCTCTTGTCAAATTATTGTTTAAAAAAAAAAAAAATTATTTCAGTTATAAACATGCTTGGAACACAACGACTCATTGCTTTAGTATTCAGGTTTCTCAATGGTGCATTAAGCTTTTACACACAATTATAATGCCTCTTGTTGTCTATTGAGGAAAATAAAATAATATTTATTTATTCAATAAATTCTTTGTAATCATACACAACACACATCTTTAAAGTACTGATTCACAATGGTACAATCCTACAACATGGAAATTATGTTTGAAATTGGTCTTTAGGAAGCTCAGTCCCGTGTCTGGTCTGTGCTGAACTTCTGAAAGAACAATGATTGGCAATGGTTAGTCACTCAGTGTTCTTCCTCATTTTCCTTTCAACACAGAAAACATTCTGTTCGACAGGAGTGGCACTCCACAACATTATATCCATCATTTCTATGACTGGTTTATGCAATAGGTTTACCTTATTTGTATTGATTTGCTTGTTTGTTTGTTAAAGCAAAAGTAAGGATGTTCTTCTCTCTTCTTTGTTGGTTTAACACTTGCTGTTTAATGCAGGCCAAGTCATTAAAACAATTGTTTTAATTGTTGTAGCATATTAGATTAATTAAGGCTCCATATAAGGTCATCCTCATATTCATTGCCACCTTGGTGTATTTAATATAGGACAATGCACTTTGCCAGGCACACTGCATACCAGCAACAAAAACCTGCACAGCAGCTCACCTTAAGGCACCCAATCAATTATGTGACTGCCTGCACACCTGTCAGCAAACAGCTTTCATTATGGATTATATACATTATACTAAACATAATATACAGTAATAGTGCTGATAAATGCTGATTCCAGATGTGTTATTTCCATGTGAAACAAACAAAGACAAGATTACACAATGACATATAAAAGATTGTAAAATGACCAGAACAAAGACTTTCATGAGTGCGAAAAATCTGAATATATTTGTGTTGTACCCAGCATGTCAAAAGCAACGTTATGTTATAAAAAAATAAGAATGCTGGCTGACCATGAAGGTCAACAGTGGGTAAAAATGTATTAATCAGGAATAACTGATTAATAGATGAAGGATTGAAACTGAGATAAATGAGAAGAGTGCACAATCATGATTTGAAAAAACTACAGAGAGGGAAACCACTGGAATGTAAATAAGAAAATGTGGACAAATCAGAAATATGATGCAACATTAAAGTGAGCAAATGTAGAGGAAAAAGTGTTTTCTTAAATTGCACTTGATCTTAAAATAATCAATGGTAGCTAGTGGGCTACATGGTCCTAAAAATAGCCCACAGTGGTTTATTAAAAGAATATAACAGCATATGTACACCGAATAGGTCAAAAATCTACATGGATACAGTTCAATAATTTTCTTAATGGTTGTGGGTTCCATGGTACTCCATGAATTTTATAAAGGGGAAAATAGTGATAAAAAAAATGTGTATCCATTAAGTCTGTTGTGTGCTTGTTTTATTATATTATATTTTATTTGTCCTTGAACAAAGTTATATATGTTTAGTTAATGTAGTTTAGCTGGTTTTAATAGAATTCCTTAAAGAAAAAAAGGGACTAAATCTCAGCAGAAAACTAACCTATCACTCTAATGCAGAGGTTCATACAGTAGTAGAAAAACACAATTAAACTCTATTAAAAATGTAATTACTTAGTGAAGTGGTACAATTTTAGTAATCATTTGAAGCCAAAAAGTCTCAGAGTCCTGTGGGACACCAGCAAAGTGTCTGTATGTGGCGGATGTCACCTAATATGATTGTTCCTTCAAGGAGTTCCTTGCTCTGGCATGAATTTAACAACTCATGGGAATGGGCAATATAGGGTAAACCATAGAAGCACAGAATGCATAGAAGCACTCAAGTGGCTTGACCTTAAACACCAGGCATTCTTACTTGACATTAGTCCAAACTCACTGATGCTCTGGTGTTGAATGAGCACAAATGCCCAAACAGCATTTCAAAATCTAGTATAAACCTTCCCAGATGAGTAGAGGCTGTGAAAGCACAGAAGGGAATGTGTACTGTAAATTAATACTAACCCTTTCACATAGGATGTTTAAGCACATATTGGTATAGTAGCATATTTTGGTAACTGTACTCCCTCTGTGTTTAGTTTGATTTTCTTATGCCTTTGTTGAATAACTTAGATAACACCGTGGTACCAATACTGTGCTACTGGAGTTATTCACCTAGAAATAAGTCCTTTGTTACTAAAATATCCTGTAGCACCAGTGAGCTATGCAATTATTCCTATTAGGTGTGTGTCACAGATTTTATTTGCATAGATTTGCAATATGCACACTTTGTTCCCTGGTGGTCTGGGAACAGGATTCTAAGGGTTTTGCACTCTCATTGCTAAGGCCAAGGTTTGTTTCACAGGCAGGGAACCAACCCAGCCACTGAAAGTGCACACTCCAGTGCACTCTCCGTGCCGGCTTTAAGCCCAGATAATGGGAAGGTTGATCAGGAAGGGCCTGTGCCAAATCAAATATGCAGACCAATGATCCACTGTGGTGACCCCCTAACATGAGCAGCCAAAGGAAAACAAGATCATTTGCATTAAGCTAATTTTCATTTGTAAAGAAACATACAGTTGAGGAAAGTATTGTAAAAATACCCTTTCCTGAGTTATTACTGGTGCAACAAAACTTAAGCCATGTTACCCATTTTACATCCACAAATGTCAAAATAAGCTCATATCCATGGCAAAGACAGATTTTCACTATGCAGAACATCTCTAACATTCTAAATAGATGCATAATACGATGGTACGATTATGTGATACAGAAGAACCTTTGGCAATTGGTGTATCTTTAATGATAGGACCACTTGGCTATTGCCTAAAGAGAGTTCATTAACCTCCTTTTAATTGAGCATGTTTATTAATTATGAGTGTAAACCATATATGAAATGTTTTGTGTCCCTTCCAGTTACTCCTCTTCAATCTATTTCTATAAACACAGAGAGGAAAAAAGTGTTGCTATAGCTTTTCATAATTTTCACCTTATTCAAATAGTTTTTTTTACTACACTGGGCTCTTAAGAAACAAAGCAGAAGCAAAATAAAGCGTTTTGTGTTTTTCCCTGGAATTAAAATCTACGTCTCTGTTATTATACTGAAACAAACCACTTTTTGCATAAGAGTCTGGTTAGATTATTGTAAAATTTGAAAGTCTTGAGTGAGAACTTTGCTCTGTTATTCTATTGAACTGGGTTATTTTTAAAGATATTCTTAGCTCATCACTCTATTGTTCTGCCCTGCACTGCACCAGCACACAGACCATTTAAACAATAGGCTCAGTAGTACAGAATTCACTTTATGTATTTCAATTAGATTTGTTTTGAAATTTCTGAACAACCACTGATTTAATTTTAAATGTTTATATTATCTTGATTGTAAAATGACACTAACCTCATAGAACATTTACAATCAAACACACGACAAACATAATATACACATACACAATTAACTGTTCTCATCATTTAAGCTCTTTTTCACTTTTTTTATATTTGAAGGAGACATCTGATACTCTCTCTCTCTCTCTCTCTCTCTCACACACACACACACACACACACACACACACACACACACACACACACACACAAATGTCTGCCTGTCTCTGATTTTAAAAGGTGCATTAGCTCTTTCATGTAAACTGAACATTCCCCTTGACATTTGTTAGAATCTTTTAAGCCCATAGTGAAAAATCAAAGGGAAGCTTTTTTTCAATCCTTAATGTAATTCTAGTATTTATCTTTGGTTGTTGGGCTAGAAAGTTTACTAATCCCTCCACAGTGTGTGTGTGTGTGTGTGTGTGTGTGTGTGTGTGTGTGTGTGTGTGTGTGTGTGTGTGTGTGTTTTTCCTCCAATGAGATGCCAAACTCCACCAGTCCTAAAAACGAATTAATAGTCAGTAGTGTGCATGTTCCATATTTGTAAATTTTCTAAAAGTTTAATTGCCTTGCCTTGTTTAAGTTTTTTTTAAGACAAAACATAGGTTCCCTGACCTTAATCTTAACTTGATTAGTCTGTTGTAGGTTTTTTTTTTTTTTTTTTTTTTTTACCATAATCTAAATGTTCATATTTTTTGTATATTAGAAAAGGATATAATATTTTTTTAAGACAAAACATAGGTTCCCTGACCTTAATCTTAACTTGATTAGTCTGTTGTTGGTTTTTTGTACATATTTTTTGTATATTAGAAGAGGGTATCATGTTTTTCCATTCCCATGCACAATATAGTAATTCCAGAACCCTGATGCAACTTCCAACAGAATAAAGCAGTACATGATGAACACAGGGCTAAATCAGGTGTTTTAAGATGTGTGTAAAAAAGAGCAATTTACATTAATTAAAATTAAACGAATAATAAGTGTAGATGAAAATAATATATTCACAGGACTGATAACTACACATTCTGTGGGGGTGACCCAGGCAGCATTTGTGTGCAATGCTAATTCAGTCTGTGTGCTGACTTTGTCAAACAATAGTATTCATACCAATACTAGTCTAATATACAAAATAAATGAAATACTTGTCTATTAGATTGTGTTAGTAAATGTATTTTGGTTATAAAACTATTTTTATGTTCTTTTTGTATTCACATTCACATTTTATAGGTCTCTGCTTTGCTTTAGTGCAATATTTCAATGTCAACAAGAATTTTTGTACAGCACAGGCTGTGAACTAAAGTCAGCCACAGTGAACACTCACAGTGTTGTGGTGGGAAAGGGTCTCCTTTGTGAAGGGTGTTTATAAAACATGTTTCTCATCTCAAATAGTCTTGTGTGCATAGATCATAATCTTTTTGCATGTTAAGCCAAATGTCCTACTGTTATGTCAGTTAATGCTGCAGTATGTTGTTATAGATGTGGGCAGAATTGTCTTTGTGACACTTTTGTGTCAAGGCAGCAACAGCAACACCATTGCAACTTTTAGTATTTTGTTGACTTAACCTTATTACAGATTTTGTTGGTGTCCATATGACGTTGACCAAAGCTTTTAAAAGTGCATCAGCAGCAGTAAAGAAGCAAAATAGTTTTGTCTGACAAAAAATAAAGATCTTTTACTAAGCCCATGGGGGAACGAATCTTTTTCCTCCTGAATAACAAAAATCTGTCTTATGCTTGTAGTGAAGAAAAACTCCAACAATTTCTGGCTCACTTGCTCCCCCTGCTGAACGCCAGATACTTGCCTACTTCTTGCATGGAAATCTGGGAATCTTCAACAAAACTGTACTGCATACTGATTCAAAACCACTGAGCATTTACAGTTGAATAGACCACTATTATAAATTCCACTATAATCATTAATGTATGAGAAAGCAGATGGTTTGACAAGGATGAATCATTCAATCGTGTTTAATCATTCATGTGTGCATGTCATAAATAACTGTATGCACACAACAAAGTTAGAATGTCATTTGAGAATTTTTATCTAAATATTGTTAGATGCAGTACTGTCTCAAAGGTAGGGGCAGAGCATAGGAGTTTCCCTGAATTGATAGATTTGAAAATTAATTTGAAAATTAATTCATGAATGATTTTCTCCTTTCATTTCCATATGTGCATAGAGAAAAGTGATTCAAAGAACAAAAATCAAGTAGATGACGTCCCCTAGATAAAAAATAGCAAATTAATCTATTCTTAAATGTAAATTTTAGGATTATTTTGTAATAATTTATGAATGTTGAGCACTTCTGTTAGATTTAATCCCCACATTTAATATTATAATTTTTTCCTAGCTGTGCTAAATGGGTAGAAAGTTTATTTTGGGGATTATATAGGTGGATAATTACTTGGCCAGTGCTTGTTATTTAGGATAGTATTGGCAGTTTATGAAGGCCTTTAGGATCCTCACTTTGGAGAATTTTCTATTTTCCCATAATTACATTATAAAAGATAAATGATTTAACTATTGATTACTTTAATCTAATGCAATTTATGTAATTTTCAGTGTTCACATATAATGCATATGTGTCTGTCCTATTTTCACTCGTGGTATTTTTCTAAAGATGTTTTTGTCCTTGCTTATGTTTTTCTGTTTTTCTCTTCTTTTAGCCTTGGCCATTAAATATATATGGTCTTGAGTGCCTTTTGCACATACACTATAAAAGCTTGCTGTTTTCAACTTATGTTTGGACTATAGACTGCCCAGGTTGTCTTTAAACATGTATGCAACAAACCTTCTTCTCCTGATTTTTCAGTCAACTAAATTCTGATGAAACTGCAGCATTTTCAACTCATCCAGAAAGTTTTATAAGATTTAAGATTTACACAAATAACATATTTGTTTATTTAAATACTGGTGGTGGTGATGGACAAGTAGAAGTCGGGGTTGTTCATTCAAATCACGCTTTAAAACCTGTCCAACCATCTGAAGTTGTGGCTGAATCTAACTCAATGTTATCTGATAAACATCTTGTTATCTAATAAACAAAATCTGATATTACAGATAAACTGCATAAAACATAGCCTACATGTTCTAATGCATCACAATAAGTTAAATTTCATTATATTACATCAGATTATTTAGGCTATAACAATGGTTAGCTGCACTGTTTAATACATTTGTAAAGAGGCAAATAGAGAGAAAATGTTACCATATTTTTTACTTCTTTTTTTTTTATTACAATGAAACCCATCCAATTAACAAATAACTTTTTGGAGTTCAGTCCTTGACCATTACAATTAATTGCTCTAATTAATGCAATGAATAAAGCTGTGTGTGTGTATATATATATATATATATATATATATATATATATATATATATATATATATATATATATATATATATATATATATACACTGTGTTTTTTAAATAGTAATTTTACAATTATAGTTGAAAATCTTGAAAATATTTATTATAGTAATTGGTTAACATTACATTTAAAACCTGAAAACAAAGCTGAATACACACTGTATTGAATGTCCTGAATGTGTGAACTTGTTTTGAACTGCATGTCCAGGTTGGTGTTTCTTTCTACTATTATGTTTATAATAATTTCATCTTTTTGCCTATGATAATTAGTTCACTAACACCATCTAAAATAACCAGCTCCAATAACATTACTGTTGGTGATTAAGAGTTTGAATTCATCTAGCTGGTACTAGAGACACCTGATTAAACTGTTAAAAGGAAACATTTATATTGTAATTTATCATTATTTGTGTTGCCTTCAGGTCTTTCCACAGAATCATCCTTTAGGTGCTCACTGTGTCCAGTGGCAGTTGATTGCAAGCACAACTGAACTGTTTTTTTTTTTTTTTTTTATGCCCTAACTTAAAAGCCTAGTTTGTACAACTGTATGGTTTACATCTGACATAAAATCTACTTGTCACTTTCTCATATTATCTGTCTAATATATATTTGAGTTCATTTGTCCATTTTGGTCAGATGCATTGCATCGTGTGCAACTTACATGACTAAACCTAACTTTCTAGCTTTTGCTCATTTCTTGGGTGTCATTGTTCTTGAACAGCAAATTTAGACAAATGATAATGGCTATTAGATATATTATCTATTAGACTATCATTATAGATACTTAATTGAAAACAGGAAAAATGGGCATGCATAAGGATCAAAGTGACTTTTACAACAATAAAATTGTCAAGGCTAGACAACTAGCTCAAAAACAGCATGTCTTGAGGAGTATTCCTGGAATGCAATGGTAAGTAACCTAAAAAATGGTCCAAGGAAGGACAACCAGTGAACCGAAAACAGGTTCATGGCTGCCTGAGGCTCATTTTTGAGTGTAGGGAGCAAAGGCTAGCCCGCCTGCTCCGTTCACCTTCAGCTTCACCTTCGGAGGACTTGTAGGGTAGTGTCCATGTCTCAACAGTTCAGGGCTGATTTGGTAGCACAAGGAGGACCTGCAGTATTAGGCAGGTGGTTTAAATGTTATGGCTGATCACAATTTATAGAAATAGTATTCATAAAAGTTGATGTTGTTTTTTCTGTTTTTAGTGTCAATTTTCTCATCTATTTATCATGTTCCTTAAAGTAATTAAATTCTGCAAGCACTTATGCTCATTTGTTGTCCCAGTGTTTTATTTGTCAAACACTGAAATCATAGTATTGTGTGGTTTTTGTTTTCCTTATAATGTTTAATAGGAAAACAATAGTTATTTAAAGTTTAAGCATGTATGTTGTGCTAATTGTTTAATTATGCAATATTTCATGTTTGCATTCTCATTACAATGATAAATAACAATGACAATAAACAAAATTAAAATGGTAAATCAATGCAAAAATAACAGTAACTGTCAGTTTTCTTCTCAAAGGGTAATCACTATAAAATTTAACAGTGAATCTGTTTTTCCACCCAGTGAATTAACTTTTATGTTAATTAAAGCTGTTTATTGTCCCTGCTGCTATTCGAACAATTGTACAGGCTTTATACTAATTAACAGTGCAGTTAATAGCTTCATATGGGTTTTTACCTGTATCTTATGCTCTTCATTTTTCAACTCAACAGTCTATCAGATTAGAGACAAAATGCCAAACAAAGCAAAAACTCCCATGACATACCAGAGACTATCATAGCTGATTTCTAAATGGTTTGCATATAATTGTCTGATTGCAGTATTAATTGCCTGATTTGCTATTCTAAATAAATTAACTGATTTTGAATAGGACAAAGGAGCTGTCATAAACTTTCTAAGATAATCTTATGTAAACTAAAGTATATTGGTAATGAGTCAATTGACAACATGTTGGCAACACATTTATCATTTATCATTTTCAGAAGCTAAAACTCCATCCAAATGTTTACATATCAAATACAATTCAAAAGATTGTATTGTGATTCAGTGTATAACTATGGCAGCATCATAAATTGCAATGTGAAAAGTGAGGCCTGATCAGGAAATTCAGTGCAGTACCTAGACTTCTTTCGATTGGTATATGCAGGTCACAGCAAACAAATAACTCAATTTCCAGCAATGGCAGCTTAGTAGTGCTGGGTTTGAACTCATGGCCTTCCGATCCGAAGTCTATCTTAAACACTTAACTTAAGACTTTTTGTCTTTTGATATTTGACATGCTTTGGATTATGGTTTCTGGCCGAGCCCTGTTTATACTGTTAGCTCACTTGAACTGTTTATGCTCCAGGACTGAGGGTTTTTGCAACCTCTTTTGAATTTGTATGGATCTGTGTATTTGCATCTGTGGCTCTTTGAGTCTTGTAACTGTATATAGTGTTAAATAAAGGTCTACACTTCCGCTGCTAAATTGCAGATTTTGTGATGCAGACTATAAAAAACCAAGACAAATCTATATTAGAATATATATATATATATATATATATATATATATATATATATATATATATATATATATAAAATTTCTTACAATATATCTAAAATAATTTTGAACTGTATGCATAACTTACAAAAGTTACAACATCTTGCTACAACATGCACGCCGCTTAACTCAATCTATGTCAAAGCACCTTTTGCTTGTATTGAAGCACTCAGTCTTTTAGGGTAACTCAGCACATCCCAATCTTGTGGTAACTTCAAAAATCTAGCAAATTGAGATGATATCTCCCACTTTGTGCAATTTTCATGCCATTCCACAGGTTTTCAAATCTATTTGTAGATTTGTATTTGGGCTTTGGATCATAATCATGCTACAAGCTGAACAACTTCTTTATCTTTTTACACAACACTAACCTGCAATTTTGACATGGGTGCATACAAACATTTTTTTGTACCCAACACACCTCAGGAGTTGGCCAGTGCACGGATGTAGTGCACTGATTGTCTCCCAGAGCCAGGGATTCAATGCACTCAAAAATGTATATTGGTAATGAACTCCCATTTTGATAGAAATAGAGAAATATCTGGGACAACACATATAGAAGTTCAAGTCCTTGAGCAGGGTATTTATCAAATGTTTAATTTGCTGTGCTGTCTTTTATGTGCTGGTTATATAAAATTAACTGACATTGGCCTGGATGGATGTATAGTTTTAAAGCGATTTAGCCAGACACTACAGTTGTCAGAAGTCTTTCTCACAATGTCAAAGACTTCTAGAAATAATCAAAGTAACATGAGAAACTCAGTTTGATCTGCTGGTTGATATATAATTGCATCATTCTCTGCTCGGCCGATTCTCTTCACCCTCTATTTGTGCTCAGTTCTCAGTGCAACCAAAATCTCTTCCACAAACTTCATAGACACCAAGAGCTGCCACACAACAGTCTGTGTCTGTGTGCACTCTATACATATGTAAAAACATTCTCACTAATTTTTTATAAATAGGTTGTCCCAGTGTATTTCAGCTTCTTTCAGTTATTAACAAATTAAATAAAGGAATTTGTTTTCTATTTAAATTATTTATGATGTGATTTGTAATTAGTTGTACATGCCTTAACCATATCATGCTCCTGACAAGCCCCATAACTAAGCTGGTTTCATTTTTGACTGGTTTTAAATCATTAATCATTGCCATGAGCTATTCATTTTGTACACAAAAACAATATTGACAGTATTTTTAAAATCCAGATTTACATTTGTATTTATTTTTTTAACATTTTGAAGTAACTTGTTAATTTGGTTAAAATGAGAGAAAAAGCTGGAAAATTCACTCTGAATGAGACACCAGAACACAATTAAGATACTTACTTCTCTGTATGTTAATGGACAGTCTGAGGAATCTTGAAGGAATCTTATGTAAGCACAGGTTCAAAACTCTGCACACACAATAATCCAAGATCAGGATTGAAGCAGGAAGCATGAAGCTGTTAGGATGCAGTGCTTCCCATTTTACCACCAGGCTGCCTCCAATAAAATCAC
The DNA here is from genome assembly GCF_014805685.1 of Silurus meridionalis. NCBI lineage: Eukaryota > Metazoa > Chordata > Actinopteri > Siluriformes > Siluridae > Silurus > Silurus meridionalis. Next base: position 24,542,633 of record NC_060887.1, read on the forward strand.
TCAGTTGAAAATAGAAAAACAATTGGAATGTGGCAGTATATGTGTCACCTTACTTTAGTGTTGTATTGCCTTGTTTACACCAGAATCCTTCATTCTACAGCTACTGAGTGAGTATATCCTGAGAACATAACACCCCACTAAGTAAAGATGTGTGTGAATACAGAAAAAAAAAATACCAAGTCTACATGTATTGAAATATTCCTCATTATAATTCTTTGGATAAATTCAGTCTGATCATTTATCATTATAGAAAACTCCAACCTCTACTATATAGCTATATGTCCTTTCTGTCTTCGGAAAGAAGCACAGTATTGCTTTCCCACAGTCTTAAAGCGATACAGGACAATAAGTAAGCTTAAGGCAGAGGCCATTTTCATTTTCCTCTCAAATGATCCATGTTACAGCTTGTATTTTCTTCTTCTTGCTTGATTGTGGCCCTGTAGCTTGACATCTAATAAATTGGAAACCACATAAAAACATGGCTTTTAATGTTATTCACTATGCCAGCATCAAAGAGCAACAGCCCCAGAGGCAAAGAGAATTACATTTTTACTTTGCTTGTTATGCACATTATCTGTCAACTACTTCACTGTGCTAAACACTAACATGATCTTTCCTCTCATGCATTTATACAGGTTAAACATACATGTTGCCATAAATACCATTTATATCTCTGTGATGCTCAACCCTCTATTGTGTGCTTCAGGTAAACACGTGACATTGTTCTTTGTGTGAGTGGCAGTCTTGCTAGAACTCTGCATCTCAGGCACACTGTGTTGTCTTCAGTGTTAATGCTACAACCAGGTTAAGCTGAGCTGCTGAGAGGGAGAGATAAGGGAGTGAAACAACAGAAAGCAGATTGAACTGAGCAAAGCAATAAATAACAAAAGAGAATGAAACCTACAGGCTGCAATTACAGAAACAAGCTTATGGAGCACTATTGTTAGGAGAGGAGAAGTTGTTGTTATGAGATACACAAACATCTTTCTTTGATGATACTTTCAAGTTTTAAACAGAAAGAATAGTGTCACCTACACGCTAACTTACTTGCACTTAATCAAAATAGCATTTTCCAATAATTATTTATGAGTGTTCTGTAGTAAGGCATCTGGAACCTGTCAGGTGTAGCAGCTTTAGGTGCAAAAAGATGAAGCACAATTTCCTGATCCAGCACTACCGCAAACTCATATTTCACTGCCTAGAGGTAAAACAAATAAGACCACTCTCTGTTTATTGAACATCTGAATGTAGAGCATTCTAATCAGAGAACTGGGAAGGATTGAAACATTGCTTATTAATCACAAAATTTGACTGGTTCACATACATATATTTTGTCATGAAAAAAGGCACTACCAGATTGGATCGATTTCTTACCACAACATACATCCTCCTTGTGCTGGGTTAAAGCTAATAAAGCCCAGTTTTTATTTCCCAGAGCTCCTGCTTGGGTCAGATCTGTCTGCACAAAAGAAATGCAGCCAGTCCCAGTCAGCACAATTTCCCTTTCATTATTCCACAGTAGTATTAGTCCAGGCTCATCAAATGCTTCAGGTAGTAAACTCAGCTCATAAAATATAGAAGGCAGGGATAGATAGGGTCCCTTAGGCATGGCAATGGCCTCTACGGGGGGATCAGAACAACTCAACATCCTTTTCTTGACCCTCTCTGAGAAAAATAAGCAATGTCTCCATATATATATATATATATATATATATATATATATATATATATATATATATATATATATATATATATATATATATATATATATATATATATATATATATATATATATATATATATATATATATATATATATATATATATATATATATATATATATATATATATATATATATATATATATATATATATGTGACGGGCATCAGGGCCTTCTCTGCTGGCCTAAACACTATCAGAAGCACTGACTTACATTTACAACCTAAATTCTAATATTTGTTTCATGAAATTGTATTAATTTATTCCCAACAGTCTATTCTCTTTATTCCATAGCGTTTCTCTTGCTGCACTGCTTCCAGTACGTGTATGTGGATGTTAGATTTTTTTGTCTAATCAGATATCAGTGTCTATGTGCTGCCATGTCAATCAAATCTGCCCAGAGCCTTCAAAGTCTGTTCTGCTGGCCTGTTTTTCCCATAGTCTCCTCAATAAATAGCTCTGTTTCTTTAACCAATCATATTTCAAATTCGCCATCTAGCTGGCAAAGAATAGCGTCAGCATTTTTCCGTCCTCTGGTTGGTCAGAGAGAAACTGTTACAGCCAAGTTCGACTGGCAAAACACTTGTGTAGCACACTGCACACATGAATACTTCTGAGTTAGACTTTTTTATGCCTACAGAGGAAGAGAAATTGATTTGGTCTCGGACATACTTAAAAGCTGGACATCGTTAGAAGGTCGGCCAACCCCGAAGCTAGCTAGCTTGTCTCAAAAGGTTTGCTCTCCACTTCCAGACCAGTGAATACAAGCGGTACCATTGGCTTACAGCCTCTGAGGAGCGGTGCAAATTATGAGTCATCTCCAATGATTAGGTTGTATTTTATTAAAATTATTAAGGTTTTTTTCATGTTATTAGACAAATATTGATTCTAAACTGCTCCAGATGATGTAGGTGGCACAGTTGCGGTGGTAGTGTAGAGGTTTGGAGTTGTCTTAACTGGGATTCTTGCTTTAGTAAAATAGTATTCACCCTCCATATGTGAAATGCCTCTTTCTCTGTAATGCAACGCGTTGTTATATTGCGTTTTTTGTATTGTATTGATGGTTTCTGACCATCAATACTATACGTGACGTGATACGTGACGTGATAGTGGTGGTATTAAGAGGTGGATTAAGTCGGGTAAGTCCCCACTGAAGGCCCAGGTACCAATTGCAAGGCCTAATATATATCTATATATTAGTAATGTCAAATTAGTATTAGTAATTGGTAACATATTAATGCAAATTCATTTTAACGGCATTGATTTTATTAAATGCATGAATAATGCACTGCACATTTGTGTTTAAAGATATAAATAAATAAATAAATAAATAAATATAAATAAATATAAAAGAGCCAATATTAAAGCCTTCAACACAACACACGTTTATTCACAAGTCTCAAATCAAGCACCAAAATCCACCATTATGCACACATCCCGCAATTAAAACCATCCGTGTGGAAACACAGCAAAATTTCTTCTGGTGTCCTGAAGATTTACGTAATTAAAAACACCATAATTACTTTAAAACATTTACAAGAATATTTATTTCTTCATGCTCTACTAATTATATATGTGTGTGTGTGTGTGTGTGTGTGTGTGTGTGTGTGTGTGTGTGTGTGTGTGTGTGTTTGTTCTTTTTTTAATATGATTATCCACTTATGTACATATCTCAAGATCTCAAGCAGAAATACAGTTTTTCCAAATGTCTAAAAATAATAACAGAAAACTGTATGCAAATTCATATTAGGTATGAAAGATGCTCTGTCTAGCATTACATTTTAAAAAACTAAATTACTGCTAAAGTTTGCAATGGGAAACACATTATCACTTTTATCAGCATCATCCTCATCTCCTGAGGCCAATCCACACCATTTAAAGTCAAGCCTCATCATCTATTTGTTAATGCTAACACATTTGGGGAAATAAATGATGATTCATTTAATTAATTCTGTTCTCTTGACTAAATTTATATTCGGTCATTCAAACATTTGAAACTCTGCCTGCTGTCATCTGCACAGAATGTGTAATTGCTTGTTTATGATGATGGTGTAATGGTGTGATGGTGATAAGGAATAATTTAACAGTCAGTATCTGATCACTGACTAAACTAAATTAGCTTTGTATAAATCCTTTTTGCAACAGCACCTATTGTACTGTAGCTATGTAAAGAAATGATCAAAACGCTTAGCTAATTTTAATTGCCCCATTATTAGTGGTGGCGCAGTCAGTATTCCAGTTCATTAATAAAAGGTGTTGATACGGTTAATACGGTTGTGCTCAGATCTCTGCCTCCAACTTTGTGCTAACAGTTTGGGGAAGAAACTCATATGGCTAGAAAAGTCAAAGTCATTTTCATGTAGTGTAGATAGATAGATAGATAGATAGATAGATAGATAGATAGATAGATAGATAGATAGATAGATAGATAGATAGATAGATAGATAGATAGATAGATAGATAGATAGGCTTTTGGGTATTCATTTTTAAACTTTTATGTTTCTGCTGGGTTGTTAGGGAAAGAAAAATGTGCATGATCATTTAAATTGTAAAATGAAAATAGCCAGCCAGCTGCTGTGCTAAAAAATATTTACAGTGGTCTGTGAAGGTCTTTTTGCATTGATGGAAAGATGGACGAATGCTGACAAATTGCATAGCAACTGCCTACAGTCTGCAATTTCATATCTACAAAGTGGTACATGTGTCAGGTGTACTTGATAAAATGAATATAGGTAGTTTTCCAACATGTGCTGTCATGTAAGAAAAAAAAACTACTGCACAACATTACCAAGTGAAGAGATCATAGATAAAAAGCATGGTTTATCATTGTTTTTGGCTCTATCAGTCTCCTTTTGTATAGTGTACAAGACAAAAGTGGAGACAATTACAACACATGTTCTCGCCACATTCCAATAGCTCTTATGGCTGCTTGCCGAGAAACAACAAATCCAGGAAAATAATTGAAAGAGGATGGCAATGTGATTGCCATTTTTAAGTTTACTACTGCATTCTCCTCCCCACCATCTGAGTCAGCATCTGTCAGTACGTGCATTTATCTTCAGCTCCTTTGTCTGGGAAATATTAATAAGCATGAGATTTGAGTGTAAATGATTTTAATATTTAATGCTATACAAGCTTCAAACAATTGCAATAGCAAAAATTTTACTGCAGTAATACAACACATTTATTCACATTTTATTGCATTTGCCTCTTTTTCCATTCTGTGTTGAAACTCACAAGGTAAACAAATGATTAGTGTGTTAGCAAACTGCATTGATTTGCATGATCAAACTCCAGGTGGCACCTTCTCTGTATTGTGACTAGCACATCATCTTGTAAGTAAACTCTTCTTGTTAGCAACTACAGTACATGCTTGTGAAAGGCTGATGTGTATACAGTTCACTGACAGTCTTTCCTACTCTATAGTCTCTTTTCCCAATCCACGTCCACACCACACAGGGATTGTAGCCACAATCCGAATAACAAGAGTTACCATCTGCATCCCGTAGGTTTTGCCAGCTCTCCTCTCCATACGGACTGCAACCTGGCATCACAGAGGCAAGCGAAAAAACAGTATGCATTACCTGCTTGACTCATGTTACACTGGCCTGTAGAGAGCCCTGGATCATGATTAAGTCACATTTGCATTTTAATTTGCTATTTTGTACCAAGGCTTTTGTGTTCTTTTGCTTGTTTAATGGTCCTCAGTGAAATGAATGGGCAAGTTTGTAATAAACAGAAGACTTCATTATGCAAATGCAAAACTCAAATTACACCACAGTGATATAAAAGGGTCTCCTGGGTTGGCCCTTGCCCCATGAAATGCTACATGAAACAGGACACAGTATACCTGGATGGGCCTTTCCTTTTTTATTACATAGATTTTTTTTTGTTTGTTTGTTTGTTTGTTTTTAATAGCAGGACTCTTCCCGCTGGAGTTTTGGACATAAACTGGTGGTTTCAATTTCTTTGGGGCAAAAAAGAAGCATACGTGTGTTTTTATTGTTTGTTTGTGATAGATAGAATCAGTGGGCATAAATGCCTGCTTATCTTAGAGCTTGGCCATAAAAGCGCTTTGATAAAGTATTTATTGATAGCGTAATTGAGACATAAATGCCAGGAGCAATCCTGAAGCCAGTCCTGTAATATCTTTAACTGTCCCTTTAAAATCCTAACTAGGATAATTTCTAATAGAATGCAGCTATTGTTTCTTCATAAGGATTGAAATGTAAAACTATGTACCACTAAATTTCTTTTCTTGTTAACTTTTTCTTCTTTTTCTTTAGCAATTTGCCAACACTTGTAATTGTGTAATTATTCAATACATTTTGTTCATTTTATCCATTCAAGGTAACATTTAATAATGTAGAGCATTTAACCAAGAAAGCAAAAAGCACAAAATAAATAAGTTTTTTTGAAAAATGTAAATATTTCCTTACTGAAAATTGCATCATATGACTGATTATACATGTTGTTTAGATCCTTTTGTGTGAAGTGTCTGCCAAGTCTCTACAAGTTGTATCTATAGAAATAATAGAATTCAAATGAGTAGATTTAAGAACATTCAGATAAACCTTGGAGCATTGCTGTCTGAGCGATTCAAATATGTATTCAAATGTGTATTTAAATATACAAATCATTTCTTAGAAAAGAATATTGAAAAAAAAAAAAACTATTTTTTTTAATAGTTTATTTTTGTACAAACAAAGTCTGACCAAGTATCTAATCTAACAAAAACTATTTCTTATAGCTCAGACAGACATACCTAATTCATTGCATTTTAAACACCAAGTCTGTACTTGGTGTAGTGTTTGAGGAGGGAAATTGTTATGCTGATTTTACTATCCAGAGGCAGAAAGATTTATCACAAAATTGTAGAAAGTGTGTGTATCTATGCCGGCATATACCATAATCTATAATGTCTGAGTCATTCTGCAAAGTCTTTTCAAACCATAAAGCAAACCAGCTCTTTCACTAAAGATTGATAGCACAGATGGATATGATAATGAGAATTAAACAGGCCATAATTGCCATTGATTTACAGATGCATTACTCAGTTTCCTGTGCAACAGACCAGGCATGGGTAGCATAGCAAAGATAAATTGAAATTGCTCATCATTTTGACCTTGTCCTTTCTGAGGCTCATGTTCCTTGCTTGAAAATTTTAGCTACCCATAAAAAGATACCCTCACTTCCTTAAAGAGATGACAGAATTACAGCTGATTTGAGCCAACACACTCCTCCCAAATCACTATCCTCCACCAGGCTATCTACAGTCCACCCTACATCATATCATCTTAGACCATAATTCTCATCTGACCCATATCTCTTGCTCTCTGACTGTCTAAAAGAGGCTTAGAGTCTTTCTTAAAACCATTCTGCAAATCTGCTATTTATATTATTGTCAGAGGAATAAACAATTGCAGAACATCTATTCCTGTTTGTGCATTTCCATCAAGGGAGCTCCACTACGCAATACAGTATGTCATTCTGATAGGTAACATGCATGATGTACATACAAGTTGAGAGGGAATACCTACAATATATTTGGGAGGTAAGATTAAACTGGCAAAACTATGGAAAATCAACGGGCACACAGGGACAACACGCAAAACCCCTCGCAAAGAGTGAGTCAAGGTCAGGATTAAACCAGGGACCCTAGAAACAATTATATAAAAACCACAGTGAGTTCATGAGGTCATGATTACCTTATTATTCCAATGGATTTACTGGTCATTACATTATAATAAGATACATACCACATATTCAGCACCTGAGAACATGAGTTAAGTGCCATTACATTTCTGCAGTTCCTTTATTCATACCAGCTCGTGAAGTATTTTAGTAGCAGTTGCTTCAAGTCATTTGGTGTGGATTGATAGCAATACTTAAACATTTATACATTTATTCAAAAATCTGGTCTTGTCAGTCTGCAGCATCTGCTACAATATTTCATATACTTATGTTGTGAATCATAGTTTTAGACTTTATTATTGTAATAGAGAAATAATAAGATAGAAATCCTGAAAGAAGCTTGATTTAATTGTCTTTATTATTATGAAATCATATTCAATGCTGTTATCATTCTGCCACTGAAGAGGCCTATGGGAATTCTAAATGGCATGGTCTTTTGCCTCTAAAACTATTTGGTAGCATGATGATGGTCTGTCTGCATTTGTGCTGTAAATTGCCAGTTTGTGTGATTATTATGGAGAAATCCTTCCAATAAGCATCTTCTTGGTCTTCCAACTGGCTTCATTTATTTTTCAGCAAATGATTAGTGCAGCGCTTTTAATACCTTGTAAGAGGGATATTTTTTTGTCTAGCCATGCCTGATGCAGCGCAGGGACTGGCTTAAGCATTTCAAATACAGACTGCAAACTCTGTATCCGCTAGCTTTCTCTCTCTGCAAATCCTCATATCTTACTGAGTCTATTGTCCCTGCTGTTTCAGATAAGTTTTACACCAGTTATTCATCTTTGTCCAAGTGTCTCCCTCATTAATCTCACTAGATATTAAAAACAGCTAAACCTATGCATCTGTCCAACCGAGATTTTATTAACATATAACCGCATTCTTGAATTAAATGACAACCCACTCAAGAACCAGGATTGGAATCTAAGTCTATAGTGGGATTTCACAAGGCACCATCACTTCACTGATCCTTTTTCTTTGATTGTTGGTTCCAAACATAGTTTACATCCAATTCACTCCCTGAAATGCCAAAGATTCCTTGGGTTACCTTGGTTACCGTGGCATAATCTAACTTTAGACTAGTAGAGCATAGACTACATGCTTATTGCTCATCTCTCCTTAGAAGGCTGAGAATCATCTCAAAAAGTCAGAATTGCTCTCTGTTATTCAGAGCTGAATGATGTATTTAGCAAAAAAAGAGTCACTAGACTTTCACCAACCTGTGATTGTGCAATCAAACTCCTAAATAGTGCCACACCTCCACAGAACCACATTCATCCATTCTCCTGCAAAATGCAATGGAGTATTTCCGCTAAGGATTTAATCCATACAACCAGTTCTTAAGTAAGTAAATTGAAAAGTGACCAAATAATTTGATAGACACTTTATTTTGTGAATAGATTTTGCTATATCTTATAAGTGTTGCCATAGACTGGTGTCCCATTCAGGTAATATTTCTGCCTAGCACCCAGTGCTCGCTGGATATCCTCTGGATTCATAACAACTGACTAGGATATACCAGTATCTGAAAACAAATGAATGACTGATGTTTAGAATGACAAACCCTTTTAACAAGCAAGAGGCACATTCCATCACACCTCTGCATTCTGGTGCTCATCACCTCGAAGAAAATCTAATGAGATACATAATGAACATGAACCAGGCCTTGCACTGAATGTATGTTCAGAACTACAGTCATTGGAAGTAGAAGATTGGCTGTTGTGTGTTTGGTGCGCACACAGCATTTGCCACAGGGTATCCAGGTATTGCACACATCAGACAAATGCTGAAGGTGGCCCACGTTAGTTCTTGAAGCTTGTATAGCAAAACAAAATTACAAACATATAATATCACATTATTACATTGCCATCGGCCAACTAGGGAGAAATCAGATATTACTGCTGTTTTTTTTTTTTTTTTTTCAAGGATTTTTGTTGGAGAACACTACTGAGATAGCTTGTAATAGACAAAGTCATATGCCTAGCAGTACAGTGTAGGAGGTGAGAAGTCAGTGCCGACAGCAGACATTTTGTGTTTTATTTCAGATTTTTATTTCATACAAGGCTGGGCTTTATACATTGCAAAGTTTTAGCATAGAAACTTTCTAATAGATTCTCTGTTGTTGTAAATTGCAGACCAAACTGCATGGTCTATTCTACTGATGAGCACATTATACCTAATCGATTGGTTGTTGTCTGTAAGACAGCTGCTCAATTGCAGAGAGCATGTTGCCAAGCTCACTGGCAACACAAATTTTCTAGTCTGCATGCTTGATTGATAGATAGATAGATAGATAGAAGCATAGTGCATATAGATGCATATTAATACATGTAAAATATGGGCATGATGATTTTTTTACTTTTTCTTCCTTTCCTTTTATTTATTCCACTTCCTTCAGTCATCAGTTGGAGAGATAGAGAAGCCTTTCACTTACTGGCAGTGCCTGTCGGGTGCCTGAAGGAGCACTACTATTTTGTTTATCACTTTCTCCTTCTTGGCACCTTCTCCCTCGCTCCATATGTCCAATGCTCCAACTGCCACATGACCACTTGAGATCCAAGTCAGAGTAAAGATAGAAGGAAGCTGTTCTTTGGTTCTTTCCTCTGTAATTAAGGTAGGCATTTAGAGTAGAGCTGGTCAAATGGCTCTACTTAAAATTCTTCCAATTAGCTCTTTTTGTGGGATGTCTTCAGTGACTAAGTGGATGAATTAAAAGCAGGTGCAAGGAAACTGATGAGATTGTGCTACCAAATATCTCATTATATTGTGTTTTTTTCTCTCATTCTAATGTTTGATAGATCTTAGTCTATATTTACACCAAGTTTGCTAGTAATGTACTAAGTAGCAAGAAGAATAACATTAGAAGTAATAGCCAGGTTTGCAAATGACCTAGTTAAATGCAAGACACATCTGTGAAGAGTGATTCTTTATTTCTCTGTTGGATGGGCTGACTCTGAACCTAATATTCAGGGTCCAAGCCCATTTTTTGCTCTCTCAGAAATATGTGCCTGTTTCATTGACCACTATATAAATTCATAAATCCATTCAACATCTAGTCCAACTTGTAACCTGAGCTGAACCTCATCACTCTCACAGTGAGTCTAAAGACTGATTTAAACTTCAGTTAGAGTGTATCTGCGTGCATTTCAAAACATTGTGTGCAGATGCCCACACAGGGTGAAACCTTCATACTTCCAGAAGTAGAAAAGTGTTTTGCACTTGTATTGTATGTATTAAACACTTTTCCTAAATGCAATACAAACTAAGTATGCAAATTCATCTGCATACGTTTCAACATGCATGATGCAGTTTGGAGATTTAGATATATCTCCAGGTAAAACTCTTTTAATTTATTAAAATGAACAGAGGCTTTCCTGTCTCTATCCTTTGAAGATCATGTGAGAAAAACATATTCAGCTGGAGTAAGAAAAATACCTGTAATTAATAATTAACTGAATATTAGTAGGGCATGTAATCTATCTATCTATCTATCTATCTATCTATCTATCTATCTATCTATCCTGTTAAAAAAAAAGCCTTATGATCAGATGTAACTGTAAATTATAGCTATGTTTTCATTATTAGCATTCCCCTACTGAGCTAAAAAGGGTCAATCAAGCCTCTCTTATCCTTTACTGATCCCTTGGAACAAGTCCCACTTAGATGCAAAAAGCATTTAATTAAACATTCCTTTCCAAATTCCCAGGTGTTATCATCAGAAGGCCCGAACTCCTTATCACCTTCTGCCAGTCCCTCTATAAATATTTACAGCTAAAACTAGCCAGGGCAGACAAACACAAATGCAAAGCCAAGGACCTTTAAATATCAAGAAAGGACTGCATAGCATACCACAAAAATTTTCACCAAGAGGGCATGAATTAATACTGTAAATATTACTCTTTAATTAATCAGGTGCTCCTTTTAATGTGTTTATTTAGAAGAGATATCCACATTGAAGCAGGTTTGAATGCTACTTGAAGAGAAATTTAAATTACCTCTGCGTGCACCTGTGTAATATTTTAGGGTGAATTTCTATAAATACAGTATGAATAAACTATTGTCATAAGAATTTTGTCGATTTAAACCATATATACCATATATCCGAAGGTTTAAAGAGTGTTGAAGAGTAATTTGTATTGAGCTTTGTATCAGTAGTTATCTGGCAACTTCAGAATTCTTATCAACTTTAGTCTCCACTCTTGCTCCTCATGATTTAAGGCCATGTGCCAAAGTGTCACCACTGATTCCACCTGTATGAATGTGTTGATCCTACGACAAGCCATTTCAAGCTTTCAGCAACTGCCTGCTCATTCCTTGAGCTTGCTCAGACAATTCCATTTAGATTTTGTCAAGATATTTGCAACATGCTGTTGTGTTTTGTGTTAAGACTAGGGCAAGGTTCCTTTTCTGCGCTTCTATTTTTTTATTCTGCAAAAAGAAAAGAGACATTCTAGAGTGCACAAGCAACATTTTTGCTGCTGATGAGGATTTCTTTGTTACAAAACTGCCTAAAATTGCATGAATCATTTGCTTTAGTAAAAGACAAAAGACTATGCAAACACTTCAAATCTCTAAGTATGGTAATTGTCCTATTTGCAAGGAAACATAATGGTAATTGAATCGGTGAACCCAAACCCAAGCCACTCAAAACTCGAAGCACTTTATTCAGATTACCTAATTTCCCTAAAGCAGCAAGCAAAAGAATGCTTTTTAATCTATACTTTAGCTGATTTTAAAACGAAAACATTTCTCAGTCTGTGTACCTTTTCTATACGCTTTGATCAGGTAACAAAAAACTCAAGGTAACAGAATCCACGTTTATATGTACATTAATGTTAAATAACAAACCGACCTTTCAGGTGTCAGCAGGGAATACATTTATGCAGACGCAGGGAAAGAGCTTCGGTTATCGTTCCATCAATTATTATGAGAGGAAAAAATGTTATGATGAACCAGATGAACTGTTGATTTGAGATTTTCTCAGACAATAGTTTAAAAAGTTTAGAAAGAAAGAAAGAAAGAAAGAAAGAAAGAAAGAAAGAAAGAAAGAAAGAAAGAAAGAAAGAAAGAAAGAAAAAGGGAAATAAACTTTTTGCCAGCAGAAACACGTTTATGAGAGAGGTCTGAGGAGAATAGCCAGAGAGGAAAGACAGTGGTAACTTAAATAACCGTTTTTTGCAGTTATGCTGAGTAGAAAATCACCTCTTAAATATACAGTGGAACCCGCTTATCTCGACCTCGGTTAACTCGACAACCCTATTAAGTCGACGTTTTTGAAGTGGAACCGCCAAATTCTCGCTTTGTCTTAGCATTTTTTATCGGTTATGTCGACTTTTATATGCCGCCGAACCCTGATATCTCGAGCACAAGGGGGGAAAAATTTGCCATTTAACGTCGGTTATCTCGGTGCAGCCGCAGAAGAACTCATGAAGTGGCGGAAAATCAAGCCTTACAGATGCTACAGGTGTTGTATTGTATACTGGTGAATCTCTGCTGTTAGTTAGTGCACATATGCCTTTTGTTGTTAAATGTTATGCGATGAACGGGAGGCGAAAGCCGCGCTTGGAGGTGCGGAACGTGGGATGAGCAGCAAAAGCATAGAATGAACACCGGCAGGATCGGGGGGGAATCCGGGGTGCGCTTTGGGAAGAAAAGCGCAGCCGTTGAGAGAGTTCCGGTTTGAAGGCACGTACCGGGATACACATGAGCGATAACAACGACCGCCGTGAACCAACATATACCAACAATAACGGACAGTGAGAGTGTGGAAGTTTAAATAGGAGCTGGTGATGATGATAAACGAGCACCATATGTGCGCGATTGAAGCCGGGCGCTTCAGAGAAAGCGGCCGAGAAAGCACCTGCCACGCCGAAGGGGGCCGAAGGGGGCGTGGCAGGTGGATTCCTGACAGATAAACATGTACTGTATGTATTTTTATAGCATGCCTTCATCAAACAAATCGCGGCAACGCTGTTGTGTAAAAACCCCTTCAAAAACACGTGCATGCACATTCTCATTTATTAACGCACATCATGTACATAAAGAAATTTCAAGCACATTAATATATTGCCGCCATTTTGATTTTCGTTTATCTCGATCATCGGTTACCTCGATGCTTTTTGGCAACCCCCTAGGACATCGACATAACCGGGTTCCACTGTATATATATTACAGCATCTCAAAACATGTGGTACATGTTAACAATAAGAAGAACTAATAGGCTTAATGAGCCTATAAGGAGCCAGTACTCCTCTCAAGTGATCCTTTACCTTGGCCATTGCTGTCCTTCTGTTCTTCCTTTGGGATTAATGGGATTGATTTAACATGCATGCTGTGTCTAAACACTTTGCTGACATTTTCCAACTAGCTGAGGGCCTTACCAGTAGATATTAGCTTCCTGCCAACCGACTCCTCTACAGTGATTTCTCAAAATTAACCTTCCTTCAGCCACCCTAGAGGAGGGCAATTACTCACAGAAAAGAAAATTACCAAATGTCAAAGTGAACACAGCTTGACCTCATGCTTTATTAAACTATGTTAAAGCGCTTCATATAACTCTCCTGTAGATCAGTTTAATTTCTGTTTGCATAAGTTTGTTTATAACAAAATAAATTATTAAGATATTGCTTGCCAACTTCACCAACCTCTCTTTTCCCAGAATCAGCTGTTTTACCAACATTATTTTTTATGTTCCACTGACATTAATTAATCTTTTGCTCTAATGCCTTTAAAATTTCTTGAATTTACTGTTTGTATTTGGCACATGATTTTATCCATAGTGACTTCAGTCCAATCACTGTATCCACGGTTAGACAGAAACAAACATTGTGAACCATGAACACAGTTTGATTAGTAAAACAATGCTAAGCTTATATAACAGATGCCTCAAGCTAGCTTCGATACATCATTAAACAGCCTGCCAAACAAACTAAATCAATGGGACTCAAAAATTCAATCCAATCACCTCACTAGCATTATCAAACATTACACAACCTAGCAAAAGGTAAAGTTCATTAACTATGAACTGATGTTAAGATGAAGCAAAAACATCAAATGAAGGTACATATTCTTTTGAATACTCTGATCAGTTTGTTCAGTTGTTTTGATATATTTATTGATTCTTAATATGAATCAATCTGAATGTTGCCCAGTCTGCTAGTCCTTTCAGAAAAAAATATTTTTGGATGCACCAGTTAGCTTCATAGAATTATTATTGCATTCACTGACCAAAATTGGAACTCCAAGAAATGTTGAGTGAGACAGAAACCCTGATGACCCATGTGCAGTCTATAAATATTTTCAGTGGAGAGGAAGCAGTAGCAGGGCTGCCAGGGATGCTTTTTTTTACACCAAACTGGTCACGTTTAAAATATGATGGGATTTGCCATTGTTTTGTTTTATACAAATAATCAGAAGTATCCAACCTCTGAATGTTTCTTCTTTTGAGATTTTTCTCTTGTAGGCTGATTGGCATTTTCTAAGTTTGTTTTATGTTTTCTTGTGCCCTGTAATGTGTGGCCACCTTGTCAGATGGAGTTCTCATTCAGTGGAAACCACTTTTTGCTGCTGAGAATGGCCTCACATGAACCTAAAGACCTACCAGATTACTGTTAATTGCACCATGTAGAATCCAGGAATATGTCTTTGGGCTACAATTGCCCAAAATAGACTTCATGATAAAGCTATAATGTATTTCTTAATTAAATAATGTATCTTTTTGAACATTAAATACAAAATTTAGAAGAAATTCCTTATTTTTCACACTATCCAGTGTTTCTCAGATGAGGATGGGGTCACTTTTGAGTCAAATCAAGAAGCTTTTATTGTCATTTCAACCATATATAGTCGACACTGTACACAGTGAAATGTAACATTTCTCCAGAACTGGTACTGCATAAAACAACATAGAGCTACATAACAGAGCACAGAGCTAAGGACTGAAGTAAGTTGTCCTGGCCACATAAAGTGCACCCTGTGCAACCAAGTGCAAACAATTCAAGACAAAAGACAAAGAGACAAACAGACAATAAAGACAGTGCAGGATAGATACACAAAACAGCGCCGCCAATACATCTGTATAATGTGTTATACAGTACAGTGTACAAATGAGAACTGTATAAAAGATTGTAATTATAAACACTGTATATACACAAAATGTAAACACAAAAAGTTGTGAAAAGACAGCAACAGCAGCAATCAAGTAGATGTGCAAAACAGCATGTAAACAGTTATATAGTTATAATAAAGTAATAATTTAAAGGTTGGTGCTAAAGACATGTATGTATGTCAATTGAAATGAGTTCTGAGTGTGTATGATTTTTCGATTTCAAGTCTCTCTCTCTTGAGAGAGTCTGGTCTCTCTCAAGATTTCTTTATCATGTTGTCTCTGTTTTTTTTTTTTCTTGCCACTCATACCTCTGGCTTGCTCAATAGGGCTTAACCTACAGGGAAAACCTTAATTTTAAATGTATATTTTCAGTTTATTTATTTATTGAAAGCTGATTTTTGACAGTGTCTATTGTTTAATTTGCCACATGAATTCAACTGAACTGAATTAAATTAAACTGAATTAAATTAAACTGAATTTAATTGGCTCCAAGCTCCTCTGTGACCCTGTGAGTAGAAAAAGCTGTAAGAAATTGATTAAATGTGTAAGTGCATATAGTTTGTCCATGATGTACAGCTGTATAGATAGAAATATTGCAAAAACTAGGTAGGGAAAAGTAAAGAAAGAATGTTTGTATATAAGAAATGCATGTGCACCACCATGACCTTGTTTCTAATGCAAAAGGATGAGAAAATAAAAAAGAACCTGTTTTGTCAATGCATAGATTCTTGGGCTAGTTTTAGGGCTTTTTGTATATATAGTTTTGGAGTTCATTTTTCTGAATCCTGGCATCCCTTATTAATGATATTAGCTGCTTTGTGCTTGCACGCCTGCTGAATATATGCGATCAAAGGTGAACAAACCGCTCAATATGAACTGCTGCATAGACTGGATGATTTTATGTTGTCGAATCTCAACTGCATATTATGAGATTACTCTAAAGATTCACTAGATAGAAACCTTATAGCATGATAGTCTCTCAGTTTAAGTTTGTATGAGGCTATGTCATTATTAATGTTGCCCTGCTCTGCCAAAATCTATGGCCACAAACCACTGCTGGTAATTTATCTTCGGTAAACATTTTATCCAGGTCAGGGTCTCAATGGATCCAGAGCTGTAACACTGGAGGTCACTTACTCTCACATACACACACACAAGCCGGATGAAATTTCACTCCTTGTTTATTTTATGTTTCACATTATTTTACCTTCAAATTCAAATTTTACATGATTCATATACAATAAAATATGCAATGAAATGCTTAATGCAACCAGTCTTTGAGAGTAAAAAGAATAAAGAAATAAAAAGGATAAAAATTATGCATATTAAAGAATAACAATAGAATAGAGAAACATCATATAATTTAGATTATAATAAAATTGAATAAAATCAACAGATACAAACGGGAATACTTTTATTAAGTATATGATGATAGTGACAAAAAGTTTAAACTGAATTTTTGCTTTCTGACAGAAATGTTTATTTTAGCTCCCTCCAAGAAAAAGCAGAGATTGGAAAGGAAAAGTTCTTAGCACATATGCTCTGCTACAAAGCCATTACTCCTTCTTAATGAGACCATTCACGTCAGTTAAGTCAGGGTAGACAGAGCACCTCTCACAGCCAAGCTAAAATACAACTTCTTGCACAATCATTAGCCATCTGAATCCCCATAATGTTTATGTTGATCTATTGACCTGTGTTGTCAGCTGAAAGCACTTTATCCTTTTAACATTGATCCTGCTGTGGATCTCAAATCTCTTAAAATCATTTAAAAGAATGAACTGATATCCTGTTATTATGCGTAATTTGAGCTGAAAACGTGTATTAATGGCTTACATCGAATCTCTACAATTGTCTGCTAAGATAACTACTCTATTTTCTTATATAGTAAATATTAAAGCCTGTTTTATTGACACTATGATGTATTCCCTGTGCAGAAAGTTTATTGTTGTGTTTTCAGAAAATAAGCATTAAATCCGAAAGGAAAATAAATGAAATCAATATTACATTTAAATAGTATTTGAATTATGTAATACATTTAATTAATTGCAAGCGAATTTGTGGAATTGTTTAGTTATTTTGTATATTGAAATGTCATTAATGACTGCAATTTATTGATGTTGTTTTTTGTTGTTGTTGTTCAAGATATCACTATTAAGTAAATAAGCATTAGCTGGACATAGTAGAAATCAACAGCAACAGTATTGACAGAGACAAATTCACTGCAAGCTAATCTTTGTACTCATTTGTATGCTGGAAATACCCCGAAAATATACTTCAAGCAAAGATATTGAGGACATTTGACATTGCTGTAACCTTAGCACTGCTTAAATCTAATCAGTTCATCTGCTAGTTTCAATGCTAATTCCATTCAAATCCTGCAAATATTTGACCACTCGCTCCAGAGATATGCTAATGATAATCTTGGACAGATGCACAGACAGACAAATTGGCAAAAAAACATAGATTGGCATAAAATAGGCTAAACAAGACCAATTTTAGAATAGAATAGCCTTTACTTATCACATATACTGTACATTACAGCATAGTGAAATTATTTCTTCCCATATCCAAGCTTGCTCGGAAGCTGGGGTCAGAGTGCAGGGTCAGCCATGACATGGTGCCCCTGGAGCACAGAGGGTTAAGCGCCTTAATTACTGAGCTAAAATTATTTCTGATATTTCGGGATGATTTTGTGACCTTGACCTTGTTGGATCAATTGCAAAATCTAATCGGTTCATCTGCTGCTCATACTATAATAATATAGTGAATATTTATGATAATATATTTACCCACTCTATATGAACAAAAGTTATTATTAGATAATATTCCATATTTAGTACCCATTCCCTGTTATATTAACCTCCACTTTCTTGGGAAGATGTTACACTGGACTTTGCAGTGTGCTTGTGGTGGTGTATTCAGCCACAAGGGTATTAGGAAAGTCACATCATCCATATTCATGATTCGCATGTTTGATTTGGCACATATTTTTACGCTGGATGCCCTTCCTAAAGCAACCCTCCCCATTTATCCGGGCTTGGGACCGGCACTAAGAGTGCACTGGCTTGTGCAACCCTAATGGCCACAAGGGTATATATATATACTGTATATATATATATATATATATATATATATATATATATATATATATATATATATATATATATATATATATATATATATATATTCGGTACATACCTCGGCCTGCTTGGTTAAATAATGTTTAAAATAATAATGCAATACACCTTGTTCATTATATTGATTAATTTCAGTAATGAATTAAATTTGCACAAATCAAATGGATTACATTTAATAAATAGGGAAATTAAAATAAATCCTTTTTTTTTTTTAGACCCCAGGAATGTCAGGATTTCCCAGTTTTTAAGGGAAATTTTTGAAGCTGCACATAACATGCTAAAGAATCCATACTTCTGCATATAATATAGTGGTATGTATATAGAATTAGCCACAAGACACGAAACATTACTCAAGGAGAAGAGAATAATAGATAACTGACAAAGAGGTAGAAAAATTTTTACTTGTTCTTCCTATTGAGGAGGAAAGAAAGAGAGAAGAGTTTGTGGTCACAGTGAAAGAATAGGGTAATTTAATAACTCTGAACAAAGCTGAGCCTTTCAGTAAGTCCAAATTTTAATTACCCTGCATGATCGGAGAAGCAGACCGCCTGATATTACTTCACCAACCTTGATACAAATCATGTTCTGGTGAAGCAAATGAAACGTTTAGAAACAGGCATGCAACTTTGGAGAGAAGCTATGCTCTGGAATGATGGTGAGAGGAATTACAGACCGGTATAGCTTTATTTCAAGTCAGATTGAAAAATTGATGGAGACAAGAGAGGGAATTGATATTTGGAGGACAGGAAGCGACCAGCAAGGTGATTATTGCTGTCTTGCCTGTGTGATTTAGAGGCCTCTAACCACATAATACAACACAAGGAATTCATCAGAGCAGAAGTACCAATTTGCACTTTCCTTATGTATCACAGGGAAAATATCTGCAGAAGTAAACACAGTTCTGCGAGGTGTGGAGTGTGATGTGAAGTGTAGAGTGTGGCGAATTTGAGAGCTTAATATATAATGTGCTGACACATACATCAATGTGAGTGATAGTCTATATACATACACATACATGCAATCTCTCTCACCCATACATACACACGCACACACACACACACACACACACACACACACACACACACACACACTCACTTGCAGACAGTATGTATTCTGCTGACATAGCTCTCTGTACGGCAAAAGGTTGGATGTGTGTGCCACTTGTCGTGTTCCTCTACGTGGGCAGAATTAACAAACGTATAATTATCCTTAAGCTGCACTTAATTATCACCTGCCCACAGAGCCTTCAACCATTGTCACATTTTTTTTTTACATATGCATAACTAAAAAAAATGTTTACAGTCTCTTAGAAACAAGATAAGCATGTGCATCAGTGTTAAAATGTTGAAATTCACTGTACTCTTGCACCTTCTTATAGGTGTAATTACTATTTTTAAAATGCTCCTAACATGCAAGACTGTGCTGGGATTTATTCAGCTCGATTGCTAGACTTTTTTCAAATCAGCTTTTTTTTTTTTTTTGATTTTGGCATCTATGAAGCCGTTCAAATGCAAAAGGAATCTCAGAGATCCCTTTTGCATTGCTTTATTTTATAAGCATAATCTATCTTCCAAAATTAGGCACATTATTTAAATGTGTGCAATGTTATATACCTATTTACTGGAGCCAAATAACCTTTTTTCTGTATCACACATTATTACTTTTTATTACTGAATCACATTATTAAAAGTGTCATTAAATTTCCCCAAAATCTAATAGGTGGACAGATGGATATTGGAATAAACATTAAATTCAACTGGTGCTTGAGCATATTACTCTAAATCTAAATAATAAGAGTAATAACTAATGATGAGGTGTGATTTCCACCACTGTAATAAAAAAAAAGGATTGGGGTAGAAAAAAGTCATAGTCCCACCTGCAATGCTTCACAAACCCCACATTAAATAATATGTTCTTGTTTATTGCTTCTTATAGATCTGCATGTTGTTAAAGTGTGAGACAAATGAACAAGACAAAGGAATGAATAACATTTTCCTAAAATAAACAACTTTCACTTGTTATTTATTCCCCTTCCTTCTGTTCGACTCTATTTTCTTATGTAAATGTGATGCAATTCTCATTTGGAGCTGCAGTACATTTCTCTGCTCACTGCCAGTGGTGGGATGCAGAACACTATGATAGGATGTGCAGCGTGGTTTCCTCAGCAAGAAGTGACTTTTCAGCCATGTTCCCGATGAGGCAATCCGGAGCTCAGGCTCTCATGAGTCAGGCTGCGTTACAGCATGTGGTCCTTCACACTCTCACATTCACTCTCTGCTTAGATTAAGATGTATAGAACACTCCCCATCTATTATTCACCCAGACAAAACATATATTTCATAAGACCCAAGGGTAAAAAGTGCACACTGATTCTGTTTTAAAGGGAAATCTGTTTCAGATTTGGAACAACATTCAGCACTGGTGTTCCTTTGCCATGGTTCTGGTGAAAACCTGCAGTGGGACTTTTCATAAGCATTTCTGATATTCGTCACAGCAAATAACCAGATGTGTTACTAGCATATGTTAGAATGAAGTGGGCAAAGATGAACAAAAACAAGATCCAAGTCAATCAGATTTCAAGTGGAATGACCGTGAAAGTGAAAAAAAAGGTGGTCTTTATAGATCACATAATAAATCCTGCTAAGATGCAGCCATCAAAGCACAGGTATCAGACTTCACATTTCTTTTTCTTTTTTTTTTTTTTAACACAACAGCTCAAGAGCTTGAATGGGCAGGAAATGGAAGGCTAAGATAGGCAGTGAAGCACACAGAGCGCTTATCTGTAGTCTTCCTGCCTTTTCTCAAAGGGGAAAAGGAAGAAAAGTAACACATATCAATGCATCTGCACCAGAAGAAAGAATGACATTTCTGGGATACAAGTTCATACATCTTTGCAGTATATTCAAATTAAAATCTAATTAGCGAAGCTATGCAAGGACTTATGTTTGTAATAGCTGGAAATATCGTGTGCTAAAAGTGGTTCTCTTTTTCAATGTTCTTTCAGCAAGAAGGAAAATGTGTGCTCAGAGGTTTTTTTAGCTGTTTTAGGCTTTAGCAAGACTGCCATCTTGTGGCCATCTCTGTTAAAATGGGGATTTTGTTAGCAGACCTTAACACCAAGTTGTTGCAAATATAACGTAGATTGTCAGATTTAATTGATACTCTTGTTATGATAGTTGTGAAATACATTTGTTCTATGCAATTGTTTTATTTTTAAGATACGCAATCTCGTTTTATTGTTTTCAAAATTGTAATTAGATTCTTTGCTTTTTGCAGTTTTTATTTCATATAAATTAATCATTTACATTAATCACAATTTATATCTTTTTACGTCTTTTTAATTTATCAGCATTTTAGCCATCATATATTCACAGTATGTACAATTATTTTAATGTGTACACACTATTTATTTTGTTTATCCTATACATGGTTCAAGGACAGAATTATCATTGATATACTGTAGTGTACAAGAAAGTGTTCACTCACAACACTCACAAGGACATCATCAATATTGCCTACCAAGAAAGATTAATTTTATAATGTACTGGATATTGTGAATTCACTGTATAAAGGGCCCGATATGTGAATAGTATAATAAAGGTATAATAAGAATGTATAATAGAAAGGTAGAGAAAATATCAAGAATTAAAATGATTCACTTGCATTGATTTTATTTAAAATCTTCCTTTCTTGACTCCCTCTTCACTTATTCATGTTGTCTCGATTTTAAAAATACAGTGCAGCAAAATCTCATATTCCACGAAATTCAGGTCAATAAAGGGATTAAAATGCATAGCCAATGCAGCCTAATAAAAACTCTGGAATGCCTGCTAAAAATAGAGGCCTTTCTGTTTTCTATTTAGTATTGAGGAAGTATTTATCCTAATACTGAAAATATTTCATTTACATTGGTAAAAAAAAAAGCTAAATGCGAGTGTCACTTGTATCGAATAAATCAAGTGCAAATTTGTTGTACAATGATCAGCTCTAACTTAATTATTGTGTAAGTTTCCCTTGTAGCACCAAAACAGCTCTGATCCATTGGGGCAGGGACTTCACAAGACTTCGGAAGTGGATGTGGTGAGAGGCACCAAGACATTAACAGCCAAGTCCTGGAAGATGCCAGGAAGGGCCTCTATGGATCAGACCTGTTTGTCCAACACATCCCACAGACGGACGGAAGGACAGACAGACAAATTAATAAACTGGACTGAGTATTGGGGAATTTGGAGGCCATGTCAACATGGTGGTGGACAGAGGACAGCCTGGGCTGACAAGCAATCAAAATGAAAAAGAATTGCTTGTCGTCTTAATGTCACAATTTATTCCTTGGTCAAATTCACTCAGATTATTGTCCATTTTTCTTCTTTCTACACATCAACTTCAAGAACTGACTATTCACTTGCTACCTAATATATATTCCACCACACGGCAGTACAGTAACAAGAAAATGTATCTTATTCACGTCACCTATCAGTGGGTTGAATGTTATGACTGTACACTGTACAGCACTACAAGTCTTCACTTAAACACACTTACTAATAGGATTCCAAAGTAAATGTACCATCTTTGATTTATTAATTTAAATTAATTTAATGTTATTTATATACCTTCAGTTATCACTTTGTGCTAGTTATGGCACTTTGTGCTGGATGTTATGCCAGTCCACCACCTACTGGCTTGTTTTTTGAGAGCTGAGAGAAAACTGATGAACTCGGAAGAAACCCACAAAACACAGCGAAATCATGTGAGAATGAATACAGGATGTAAGAGCTGTACAGAGCTGAGGTGCAATGTTACCTCTGCCGAAGAAGTTTAATTTTTGTTTATTTTCAAGGTAGTGGGGAAAAAAGTGAACAGTTTGTGTTCGATCTGTGTTCCAAAAAAAGTTTACATGAATGCTTACACAATTATCATTGTAATGTTGACTCTTAATTACATGAGTTTTACATGTACCTGGCTTTATCCATAGCTATTAAAAAGAATATATAATGCCATTAAAATATGGTGTATCACAATTCACAGGAAAACAATGGCAGGTCAACACTTGTTTATTTATTTTAGTTCCACAATGCAACATTAGTCATTTTTATACATTGTTGGTTTTGTTGTTGCTGCTCTGTTTTAAATAGACCCCAGACATTTTACTCCCCCTCGTGTCTCTGCAGTGTGACATGCGAGTGTTAGTCAGAACGAGAGCAGAGTTTTTTCACTGAGCTCTAGTTGAACAAGACAGGGCTAACCTCAATGAGACACTAAACACATTCAGGGCAAATGTTTCCCCATGATATATATCTGGTCCTAATTATAACACAAACCCCAACTTGTATTGAACTTCTTGATTTTATTTAGTAAAGAGAATATTATAAGTATCTGCTAAGATTTGTTAATGAGCCAGATTGAATGTCTAATCAAGTTCACAGTTTAGTTGTGTCAGTATTATCTAGTGTTTTATTCCCATTTTTTTTATTGCTAAACTAAACGGTGACAGGCCGTTGGAGCCTGCTCGTGCCTGGCCATGACCTCAGCATGGATGTATTCACGATGATGTGGTGCCAGAAAAAAAGCAAACTCTGTTATAACAGCACACATTTTCATTCTGTTAATATTTCTTCATACAAATTAGTCCCAATTATTAATAAACCTCGAAAACTGGTTATTTCAATTCATAAGAAAAAAAAGGCTGCAGTCATTTTATGGCACATATTCTTGCCACAGAAATCATCGATGGTCCAGCAGTCCATCAGACATCATGAGACAGTCAAAGACCTCCTCAGTCTGTGAGTCCATCTATCAGTGACATCATACTTTTTTGTACTCTGCTTTTGCAGAAGCGCTACATAACACACAATTCATACACCGAAAACATTCAGTTTCCCAAAAGCACTGTCGAGTTGCAAAGTGTTTGAAAGTGATGCTTCATCTTACACTTCTTTCACTTGTGCTGCAAATCATATGGGAAACTTCAGGTAACATGTTCCAACAAACCCTTCATTTTAATGGCATGTGCAGAATGTCATTCAATATAAAAGAATGTGCACTAAAACTAAAAGCAAAACAATCTAATTAAGGAAAAATGCCTTCTAACACTTATTTGCCGGTTTATTAAACGCAACTACCTTGGAACTACACTCAGCTGGTCATTTTATTGGCTACATGCACGTTCAAGTGTAGATGAGATGAGTAGTGATGATTACTGACTGAAACTCTTTCTCAATACAACATAATACACTCATATCAGTGTCGCCAAACATGTCAGTGTCACTGCTGTGCTGAGAATAATTCCAGCACCCTAATAAAATGTACTCTAGTCTAGGAAAGTCTAGTGGTTCTGTTGTGATCGCTTTCCAGTGATCATCGAGGCAGGCTGTAAAACTTATCGTCTACATTCAGTGGTTTATCTACAAACCGCAGGCTATTTGAAAAAGATAAAGGCAATGAGTGTAGAATTAAGGTAGATCTCGTATAAACCGGTGTTCATTATACAATCTCGTACTGCGTTTCTTATCACAAGCAGCTAAGTGGTGTATTAACGAAGAAACTGCACACACTCACTAACACCTGTACGTTCACTGGCCCACAAAGATGCATGCACATATTCAGGCACATTAAACACACACCGCAACACAGAACACTTTCCCTATAAGCACAATGGTATTGACATCATGAAGTGTTAAAAGGCAAATTTCAACATTTAAGCCCTTTGGGTTAGAAACCCACAATATCTTGATTACAAAAGCGGGCAACACTTTATTACGTAGTCAAAGGGCATGCAATTTATTTCTCTGAAGCACCTGCGATCAAATGTCAATCATCGACTCCAATCAGCATCCAACACTGGTTTGGACTTTCAAGCTAAATCTATTCAAGTCCTTCTATCTCTTAATTCTCAGAAGAAAAAGAAAAGAAAAAGAAAAAAGAAATATGAAAGCTAACCTGTTTTACTGCAGTGCCAAGTAGAAATCTATCAACCATTAGAGTGACTATAAAGCATTTTGGCACAAGTGCGTTCTAAACAAAGCAGGCATATTGATTTCAATCTGTCAGGGCAATGACAAGTGGCAGTGTTTAGAGGCACACACGACACCATTTATGGAACAATTTCAGGTTTAAAGGGCAAGTTTCATGCTGTTCTGTAGCTTATATATATATATATATATATATATATATATATATATATATATATATATATATATATATATATATATATATATATATATATATATATATATATATATATATATATATATATATATATATATATATATATATATATATCTAAGGATGTAAAAGATTATATAAAAGGTCCCTTCTATCAGTCATGCCCTAAATGCCCTTTAAAGCACCAATAAAAATGAGCCCTTTTGAGATAAACTCATTTCAGATCTCATTTTTCATGCTGCTACCTGATGCTGTATGAACGTGATCAGGAGTGTCATACTGAGAATGTTTTAAAAGAGAATATGGATGGAGTGCAAAAGTTGATTGGCTTTTTGTGAGACTGTATCTGTGTCTCAAATGGCGTACTATGCAATATGTTCCACATACTATACACTAAAGGTGTGAATCGGGACCATGGGACCAAAAGCCATGGAAGCAACCGCTTTTTCCTTTCACACAGACGGGGTGGGTGGTCAGATGTAAAACACATGAGATAAAGGTGAAATTCATTGACATGGGAGCATGATGAGTGCTCATGTGGCACTGTGTTCTCAATGTTCAATCATTCATTTTCTATATTGCCTTGAATGGACAAGGGTACAGTGGTATTTGTTTTTTGATTCACTGATCATTTATATTTTGGGAATCATATTTAATGTGATCTATGTTCATTAGTAAATATAGCAGGCAGATGTTCTGCAAGTTTGTTCATTTATGCAGGAAATTAAACACAAAATTAGGGAGCTGGTCATGGCTCAGTTGTAAGGGTTTTGGCAAACTGATTAGAAGGAACTGCTTTTAAATCCCAGCACTGACAAGCTCCCACTGCTAGCTCCTGTGCAGCCCATTAACACTGCATGCTGCAGAAGTGTCAATCAGTGACTGAGTCTTGGATATGGCCCAGTCTTCCTAGCAAAACAGATCATTTTCGTGTACCGCACTTGTACATATGACAATAAGTGCTGACTTGACTATTAGGTACCTCGCATCACTGAACTACATCAGACAGCAATAAGAACCCTTTTGTAACAACATTTGTGTTCAGTGTTGTTCTCAATCAGGGCTGATTTTTAGTCAAACATAGACGACAGCACCCCCTGCTGGCTTTATAATGCAACCACTTGAAGAAAAAAAAAAAAGGTTGGTTTTAGTCCATTATCAGGGTATTAATACTACACTAATACTCTTTCACAATTTGAAAACGTTACTTAAAATTAAATATGCATAGTACGCCATCTGAGGTACTATGAAGGTTAGAATGAGGTCAGAATTTTAGTCCATTGATGTTTTTGCAATGTGGCCCACTGTGTCTTTGCACCCACAAAACAACACACATTCATGTGACTGGACTTTCAAAAGCCTTTAGAGTAGATTTCACTAATGTTTTCTTCAGATTCCTGTCTTCCTGTGTGTTTTAAACTATAAATGTTGTGAACAGTACATTACTGATTAAAAATAGTCCAACATACAAATTCACCTTGCCACCAAAAATGTCATTAAATGACAACAGGTCCATAACTTTCAATGTAATTAGTATATCAGTGCCAACAAAGTCTCCTGCTCAGTTCTTGCCATCCAGAGTCTCTTCACATCTGCTTTTAAGTTATTCTTGTTTTTCCTCAAGGTAGACTTTCACTCTCTTCCGCACATAGAACGCGGTGAGGGCACTGCAGCACGTCGTGAAGACGAAGAGAGCTGCAGCGTCGTGAGCCAAATCACCATGCATGCGCTCGTACAAGTGCCTTCGCTCTGTGAAGTCCATGCGCACGGCCTCGATCTGCATCAGTGTGCACAACACGAGAAAAACGTGAAAGATCTGGTGGCCCTGGCCGATAAAGTCGCAGCGCCCAGGGAACCAGCACTCTGGATGAGGGTAAGAGAAAAAGAAGGCACTGACCAGAAAGAAAATGATCTGATAAATGTGGAAAGTTACAGCTGGGTCTGTGCAACCCTGTTGTGAACTATAACACGTGTAAATGCGATGCACCACCGGGCTGATATCTAAGCAGTAGGCCAGGGTTGAGGGCATCATCTGACAGAATTTGTGGCCAAACCTGGGCAGGCGTCGACTGGCATACTTGCCATAGCAGCAACCAGCGCATGAGAGCCATGCCATAAAAGCTGCAGTGGGCAAAAAGAAGCCTCGAATGTGAGCATGCCAGGTTTCGTCCACCGCGTAGTAGAAATGCACCAGGGCACTGCCGTACTGGTACACAGCGACACCTACGTAGTCCAGGAAGTAGAACGTGTAACTGGAGAGCTCAGACTTGGCAGAGAGCAGGTGGGCGATAGTGCTGCAAGCCAGATAGGTGAACGCAGTCAGGAGACCGATGAAGAGCGGCTGTGTGTGAGGGTCACGCAGGAAGTCCACCGTCTCGGACACTTCCCGGAACTTGGCCAAGATGATAAGCGAGGCTAGCAAGTGCGTCCACACATTTAGCGTCTCGTTATGCCGCTGGAAGAGCGAGAGGAAGTAATAGCGCCAGCTGTGGTCAGGTGGGCGGTAGCCTGTGAGGATGTGCGACTCTCTGAAGACTTGGGGCACATCGCAGATGCTCACAGTGCATGGCAGTGTGGGAAAGGCAGACTCCAGCAGCTGGGGAATCTGACGCAGTTGCTGCACGTTTATAAACAAGCGGCCAATCTGCTCCATCACTACGGTCGCCATGATGAAGGTGAATAAAGCTGAACACTCTGGTATCTGTAGTGTATAAAGCAACAAATTATGAGTCATCATTCATGTCCTATTTGTAAATTTTTCAATTTACATAATTTTATTTGAATAGCACTTATTAACAATAGAGTTCTTAATCCAATGAGGACATTTAGATATACTGTACTGTTAGTTTTGTTTTGGATTATGATAAAATATTAACCATATACCTTCTTCCTTGTAATCCATCACAGATCAACAGTATTTCAGATTAAATCTATTTGCTGGATCATATACTATGTAAATGAGCCTATAACAAGTGGCTACCAACATCCTGTGGTGTTCCTCATTTTCCATTTGTTGTATGCAAAAGATTGCGGTCTACTGACAAACTGCAATTTTGCAACTGGTTTTTCTCAATAAAGCTTCAGCATAGGCAGACATGATCCTCATTCATTATGTTTTAATGTATAGGGAGAGGGATTGATAAAAAAAAAATAATAATAAATTATTAATGATGTTATTAATGACGCCTATGATGTAGCATTCTTTTCTTTTACTAACTGGTAAAACTGTTTGACCAGCCTGACCTGTCTTTCTGAAATCAGATCTTATATGATTAAAATAAGCGGCTTATCCTCAACATAAACTTTGTAACTTTTAATACATATCTAGTTATTGAATTTTTTTTTTCATTTTAGATTAATGTTTGTTATAACCCAGCCATTAGGGTTGCACAAACCAGTGCACTCTTAGAGCCGGTCCCAAGCCCAGATAAATGGAAAGGGTTGCGTTAGGAAGGGCATCCAAATCAAATATGCGGATCACGAATCAGAATTTCACACCGGATCGGTCGAGGCCCGGTTACCAACAACTGCCACAGGTATTGTTAGCCAACAGGGTACCAGTGGAAATTGGGCTACTGTTTGTTCGAAGGAGGAGAAGGAGAGGAGGAATACGTCTACAAAGACAGCAGGGAATCGAGAAGTGTGGTAGAGTGGAGGTTATAGTTAGTATTTTAAATGTTGGTACTATGACTGGTAAAGGGAGAGAGATAGCTGATATGATGGAGAGGAGAAAGATAGATATGTTGTGTGTTCAGGAGACCAAGTGGAAAGGAAATAGGGCCAGGAACATTGAAGGGGGTTTAAACTGTTCTATCATGGTGTGGATGGAAAGAGAAATGGTGTAGGGGTGATTCTGAAGGAAGAGTACAGTAAGAGTGTAGTGGGGGTGAAGAGAGTTTCTGAAAGGTGAATGTGAAGCTGGAAGTTGAAGTGGTGATAATAAATGTCATCAGTGCTTATGCTACTCAAGTGGATTGTGAGGTGGAGGAGAAGGAACAATTCTGGAGTGAGTTAGATGAAGTAGTATGTGTACCTAGGAAAGAGAGACTAGTGATTGGGGCAGACTTCAATGATGGATGGAAATGGCAGTGGTGAACACTTATTTTAAGAAGAAGGATGATCATAGGGTGACATGTAAGAGTGGAGGAAGGTGCACACAGGTGGACTCTGTTCTATGCAGGAGATGCAACCTGAAAAAGATTGGAAACTGTAAGGTGTTGGCAGGGGACAGTGTAGCTAGACAGCATTGGATGGTGGTCTGTAGGATGGTTTTGGAGTTGAAGAAGAAGAGGAGGAGAGTGAGAACTGAAAGAAAAATAAGATAGTGGAGACTAAAGGAGGAAGACTGTAGTATGGGATCTGGGGAAGAGGTCAGACAGGGGCTTTGTGGTGAATAGGTGCTGGAGGATTGGGCAACTACTGCGGAAGTGATAAGGGAGACAGCTAGAAAGGTACTAGGTGTGACATCTAAAAACAGTAAGGAAGACAAAGAGCTGGGTGGTGGAATGAGGAAGTGCATGAAAGCAAACAGAGAAAGAAGTTGGCAAAACAGATTTGGGATCAACAGAGAGATGAGGAAAGTAGGCAGGAGTACAAGGAGATGCGGCAGCAAGTGAAGAGGAATGTAGCAAAAGCTAAGGATAAGGCATATGAGGAGCTGTATGAGAAGTTGGACTCGAAGGAAGGAGAAAAGATTTTTACCGAATGGTGAGGCAGAGGGACCGAGCTGGAAAGGATGTTTGTGGATCTAGAGAAAGCATATGACAGGGTGCTGAAAGAGGAGTTGTGGTATTGTGTAAGGAATTTAGGTGTGGCAGAGAAGTATGTGAGGGTGGTGTGGGACATGTATGAGGACAGTGTGACAGCAGTGAAGTGTGCAGTAGGAACAACAGACTGGTTCAAGGTGAAGGTTGGATTGCATCAAGAATCAGCTCTGAGCCCTTTCCTGTTTGCAGTGGTGATAGACAGATTGACAGACGAGGTCAGACATGAGTCTTCATGGACTATGATCTTTGCGGATGATATTGTGATTTGTGGTGAGAGTAGGGAGCAGGTTAAGAAGGTGGAATGAAAGTCAGTAGGAGTAAGACAGAGTACATGTGTGTGAATGAGAGGGAGGACAGTGGAGTGGTGCGGTTGCAGAGAGAAGAGGTGGTGAAGATGGATGAATTTAGGTACCTGGGGTCAACAGTGCAAAGTAATGGAGAGTGTGTTAGAGAAGTTTAGAAAAGAGTGCAGGCAGGGTAAAGTGGGTGGAAAAAGTGACAGGAGTGATTTGTGATGGAAGAGTATCTGCAAGAGTGAAAGGGAAAGTTTATATGACTGTGGTGAGACCTGCGATGTTGTATGGTTTAGAGACAGTGGCATTGAGTAAAAGACAGGAGGTGGAGCTGAAGGTAGCAGAGCTGAAGATGTTGAGATTTTCATTGGGAGTGACAGGATGGACAGGATTAGAAATAAGATTATTAGGGGGACAGCGCATGTAGGATGTTATGGAGACAAATTGAGAAAGATGAGATTTAGATGGTTTGGATATGGGCAGAGGAGGGACGTGGGGTATATTGGTAGGAGAATGCTGAGGATGGAGCTGCCAGGAAGGCGGAAAAAAAGAAGGCCAAGGAATAGGTTTATGTTTGTGGTGAAGGAAGACATGCAGGTAGTTGGTTTGAAAGAGGCAGATGTAGAGGACAGGGTATGGAGAGGGATGATCCGCTGTGGCGCCCCTAATGGGAGAAGCCGAAAGAAGAAGATTAATGTTTGTTACATTGTATAAAATAATCCTAACAAAAACCCCAGCTAAATTGTATAACCGACTATGTTCTTCATGTCACATTATGCTCCAGTGGCTATGTTCTGCTCAACTTATCAGTGAACTTGAGATAATGATAGTAGTTCCTGTACACGTACATATTTCTTTCATGTTTGCATTGTCCATTATCAGCAACATGTCCACATGCATCTAATCCACCCCTTTGATTCATGGTTTGCTGGTGAGTGTTGCAACAGCCATCACACCTTCAGATTTTAATCAGAAATTTGTGATCCAGCCAGATCTACAATGTCAGCTTGTGTCTTTGCTTGTTTGTATTAAACACTGACCAATTTCTACTTACAACTAAATATTTTTTTTTATATTGGATGATTTTTTTTTTGTCTTAAACAGCAAAAAATGTCTGAAAAACTTCTAATGTTTAAACAAGATGAATTAACCTGAATCATTTAATACTGATATTTCCATATATATATAACATCTGAATATATAACATCTGAATTGTTTACGGGGTTTTTTTGCAGAACAATTAAATATATACTGTATATGACTTTCATATTTAATATGATACACTGGCAC
This sequence comes from Silurus meridionalis, assembly GCF_014805685.1. NCBI lineage: Eukaryota > Metazoa > Chordata > Actinopteri > Siluriformes > Siluridae > Silurus > Silurus meridionalis. The sequence goes on from NC_060887.1 coordinate 24,574,803, forward strand.
AAGAAGAAAGGAAGACAAACATGTGGATGCACAATATACACTAACAGAAGACATTAAACATATCTTTTTAGTTTTAAAGTGTATTCTAGGTCTGAGTGACTGCTGGAAAATGGGTTTTTGACCATTATTTTTAATAAATGACTCTGAATTATGTAATCTCTCGCCTGTGATACATCCAAGCTGCTACTGAAATGTCTCCATGAGTTGAAATTGGCCTTTTAAAGGGCCAAAAGCAGCCCCTGGGAAATAGCTGTAAGGTTCTAAATCTCCAAACACAATGAGTAAAGCTCTCTGTCTTCATGAATGGCATCTGACAGCAGGCCACTGTTCTCCACATTCTCGAGGAGGAACGCTGGAGCTGAAGGCTGCATTACTGGAGAATGTTCTCGATAATGTACTTTACTGGATAAACAGATGAAGGAGGGGAAATGACAGCCTTTTAGACTGACACTTCCTCTGCTAAACATTCACTTAGTTCTTTGGTTTTTCAGCAGACATTTACTGTCAGTTCTATCAGACTACACGGGGAAACAATCATCATCATCAACATCATCATCATCATAAAAACGCGCTCCGTCTTTAGTATAGAAAATATGAATTATCATTATTGTGTAATTTCCCCTAACCGCCGCCTAAACCCCGCGCCATTATGAGTGACAACTTACCTTTTTCAAGAGCCAATCGGCGAACCCGGATTTATGCACGATCTTTTATATGCTCTTGTGCAGCCCTCAATAGTAAACATGATAAAAGCGAAATATTTGTAAAAAAATTTTCCTACGGGTGAGGCTCCTGTCAGCGCCCTGCACAACCAGACAGCCGAGTCGCACCGAGCAAATGATAGACACGCGGCTCAGCCAATCAGGTCAGCGCGCTGCCACTAACGTTGGGCTCTTCTCTGTGAATCCACCAATAGAAAAGAGGCTTTAAAAGACCGCAGCCCTCCGGCCTTACAATGAAGTGGGTGAAAAAGACCCGCCCACTTCCTAATAACGTCGTCTACCCCAGCAAGCAGATAAGATGAAGATAATAAAATGCGGAAGACGTAAATTTTTTAACCTTTACAAACGTGTCAGCCATAATATATACTTGGTGTTAATTTACTGTACCTTGAATGAGCAACGTGTGGCAATATTATTTGTCAAAGTGTAATACAAGAGCATATTATTGCCGTGTTAGATACAGTATGTGACATGCAGAATGAGCCCTCTAGTTCTCTAAACTTTTTGAAAAATATAATACTAAAGATTTAATAAGCATTTGCTTGATGTGGGCTTAGAATTTGAGCAGGTGTTTCTAATGTGTTTGAGAGCAGTGTGTAAATGTCCTCTCTTTACCCCCACAGAGGCGGTGCTGTTAACAATGTGGCTTTGTAGGCCTCTTCGTGTGAATAGAGCTCCTTCATCATACAGTACTTAAAGCATTTTTCCACTTTCTATCCCACTGTAGCTGTGTTATTCATGATGGGAATGGTATTGCTTATTAAGCAGTATTAACTTTAAGCTTTTGACATACGTGGACAGATTTTGTGGTTATGGTTAAAAGCTCGCTTTATGTGTCTATTCAATTTGAATGACCACAAAAGTCTTGTGCAATTTGCCTCTTTTACTGAGGCCAGAGTAGGCCTTTATCTTACAAGAGGAAATGAGTGAAATCGTTGGAAAGGACGAAACATTGGTTAGGTAACAAGCTTCACCACATAATAATCACTTAGACTTCACCACTTCAAGCACAGACAAAATCATGTTTAATTTTTCATGCTGAAAATGGACAGTGCTAGAAAGGAGTACATTGAATTGCAAAAGGAGTAAGTCTTTTTACGTTACTAAGTTGAAAAAAATGTCCTACTTAGACGAAAAACGCCTAAGTGGTCATCTAAAACCTTATTAAATGCAATATTATATAATAATTTTGTAGTCACAACGTGGGATTCAAGGTGAAGATTATAGTTGTGTTGGAATTTGGATTTTGGAGTAGTTTGTTAAAAAAAAAAACACACAATTGTAAAAAATTCTCATTGCATGGTATTAAAAAAAAAATCAAAGTGCATTTACACTGTGGAAACTTATTTTAATCAAGACAGTCACATGAGCTCAGATTTGCTTGGCATGGGTATAAGTAGATCAAGAATCCTTTTTCAGTTGATTTTTCGGGTGCAGGTCACGTCCTCTCTAGCAACTTCTTAGGAACAAATTTCAAGAATGAAAAAGTGCCTTTAAATTGACCACTAGGTGTCAGCACATACAAAACAGACTAGACCTTACTGCCCGACATTACTGGTTTGTTTAAGTGAATGCTTTTTTTTTCTCTTTCTCTTTAGAGATAAAGTACATCCTGTATAGAAGTGAGTTTGTAAATATCAAATACAGGTCATATCTTGTGACTCGTCTGACAGTGGGCTATAGTTATAGCTATGGGCTGGAGAATGAGTATTTACTAGAGAATGTTCTCGTTATTGTACTTTACCAGAAAAACAGATGAGAAGTATTTGATAAAACTGTAACATGCAAAAAATAAAATAAAATGACAGCCTTTTAGATGTGCAGTTCCTCTGGCGACAGTTCACGTGTTTTCTTACTCTGCCAGCACAACATACAAAACATACTAGATTTCACTGCCTGACATTGCTGAATTGTTTACATGTGGGTTTTTTTTTGTTTACCCTCTTTAGAGATCATGTACATCCAATATATATAAGGTGTGTTTATAAATAACAAATGCAGGTCATATTGTCGATGCGCATATTTTTGTTTGCAGTGCGATGTTAGTATGAATCTGTGTTTCTCTAGCAATATTAAATAGTTTACCGATGCCAAGGTAAATGCAAGAATGTGCTTGTTAACCAGATGGAAAGAGAGATACACAGACAAGCAGACAGCTATTATTTGCTCATAAATGAACATCTACAGAAAAGGCATGTCTAAAACTGTTTTAACTCTAAAACATAACAAGCAAATGTGCAACTTTATTAAGCTCAAAGGACTGCAGTTTCAACATACACAGGTACGGGTCAACTTGCACAATTCAATAAACAAAGCCGGAGACCTATGTGTAACACAGGCATGCTTCCCGATAGGATAAAAGACTGCTTATTTAACAGGCCAAAAGCTGCAAGTAGACATCTCTACAGATGATGGAGATATAAAGTAGGTCTTAGCACGGGAAGATAAAAAGATAATTATGTGCCTGCTTCTCTCCTAACCTTTAGCTAAAAAGTGTAAAAACAAACACATAATACTGGCCATTTAATGGAGCAAAAATAAATCTTTGGATAAGTAAAAAAAAAAAAAAAAATCCCTAAAAACAGGTAGCACAAAAAAAGAACAAGAAAGCCCTCAGTTCTCATCAGCCTCGCCTCCTTCTTTTGTTTCTTTGTTCTTTCGGACTTCTTCAATTTTCTTGTCCTAAAAGAAAAAAGAAAAAAATGTAAGTGATTAATAGGATTAATTCCAAGCTTTGTACGTTATAAATAAGAGATTTCAGCCATGAAGGATTACCTTCTCCTTAAATTTCTCATTCAGTGCTGCCATCTGTTTTGTACGGTTTTCTTTGTTTGCTTCCATTTTCTGGTTGAGTTTCTCCTCTGCCATCTTGCTGAAGTTGTTGTTTTCCTCCATTGCTTTCTGGAGAACCTCCTTTTCATGCTCTCGCTTTTCAGCCAAATGCTTCAGGACCTCTGCCTCATGATTCTGAAGACAATTTTGTTGAAATAATTGGAATCAATAGTGCAAACTAGTTAGTAATTTAAAGATATAAATGGGACACACAGGATAACCCAAAAGCCCTTTAGAGTCATAGAAATTGTACAGTTCAGGAAGATTGAATGAAGAATGAAATCACGTTTTTTCCTGCAATATTATATTTATGCATAAATAATTGTGCATTTACAATCAGGTTATTACTTTACGTCTTTCCTCTGCTGCATCGAGTTTCTTTTGGATCTCATCCAAAGACACCTCCTTCTTTTTTGGGGTGGACAGAGGGAAATCTCCTTTGGCTTCTGGTGCTGAGGGGCTCAGAATAACCTCAAATGCTTGTCCAGAAGCACGCTTGTCCAGCTCCTTAACATGAATATCTGTAAATGATTAAAAAAAAAGGATAATTGTAACTATGCACTGAGGACAATGGAGTCAAATGAACAGTGACTTCATTACGATGAAATGAAATATTGTGTGTAGGAGAGCATGTCTGTACTCCAGATTACCTCCAGAGGCCGCCATTGCTGCACTTTTAGACTTGAGGGTTTCCGATACCTAAAAAATACATGCGAATAAAATATATTATCAGCATCATACTGCTCCTCTTGGATGACAGAAACCCTAATTCTTTCTCTCTGTACGGTATAACCCAAAACCAGCAGGCTTTCCATGACAGATGAACAACATATTCTCTGACAGCCTTGTTCTCCTGTACACAACAGCGATCTGACAGCATCGCCTACCCAAGCAGCATGTTCTCCTCAATACTCTATTATTACAGCAATGCTTCAGATGTTGTCAGGCGGTATTGCAAAAATGCAGAAATAGCGCCTCAGACCTGAACTATATTGTGGTCTTTCTATTGTCTCTCTCTCTCTGTATATCTTTTGCTGTCTTTTGTCTATTTTTCTTCTCCTAATATGCTGGTAATCTATAATAAAGTGTTGACAAAAATCGTGTGTGAGTGTGAGAATGACGTAAAATTGTGTCTTATTGTCCCTTGGCTATAGAGTCACTGGGATTTGGGATTTGGGAGTGGTGTCTGATCAACATCCCTTCCCAGTTTCTAGTTCATACCCCATCTTTTTTTTTTTTTGTTGTTTGCTACATTGTGCACGTGGACACAATGAATTATCATTTGGTATGTTTTGGGCTTGAAAGTGAAACTGTAATGTTGTTCTGGAAGAGATAAATGAGCACTGAAGTACAGCTAGATACCCCTATCACCTGAGGCGCTTAGAAATACAAACAGCACTGAGGGGAGCCATGCAATTTATTCAATATTAGTTTAAAATGAATATATATGATTGAATTCAGTGACATTTCTTTGCAGGTTATAAGGCTTTGAGTGTGTGTAGTGGTGTTAGGTGAACTGGGCGGCAGCTCAAGGACGGAAACAAAGGAGATTTTGTGGTTGTGTCTGGGAACAAAGGCGACGGCGGCGTTTTCCTCCAGTCCATTTCACACACACACACACACACACACACACACACACACACACATTTCCAAATGATACACCATGACCGAGATCACATTGGTCCTTTACACAATCCAAAAAATCCCGAATGAGCACCGCGTGGCACATTATATTCTCAATATATTTTAATTATTTATTTTTCAGCAAATTGATGATACACCCCAATATATTAGTCTGGGTGACCAAGCTGTCTCATTTGTACACTATTTTTACGTCATTTCTACAAATGCAACAACAAATGTTCAACGCATCATATGCACGACGTAATGACTAATGAGCTTCCTAATCAGTAGACGGATAAATAATGTGTCACGTGGTCCAGCCGGAGGTGTCACACCCAATCTCAGTCGGTGGTGTTGCGTACGAAACGAAATGCATTGCAAACTACAAAGTCCATAATAAAAAAAAGATATAGGCAAATATTTGATTTCAAATATTCGATTTTGTAGCGTTTCCTGCTATCAATAGCTCCTTGATGCCGTCTAATTTCACAACAATCAGTATCTTTAGTGAAAGGCTGCAGAGACAAAGACGGCGTTGACTTGCATGGGGTAACCTACTGATGATATATCGGCTGGAGAGATCACAGGAAAAAAGCTCGAAAATGAAAATAATCAAACTATCAAATCAGTGTGCATTATTATTTTGTAATGCATATGTACAATGCATGCATCTTATGTGCCACATTTGTAATCTTTGCCAGAGCAACCCAGCCTTTGTTTAGTTCACTTTAGACTCACTGACCTCACACCAACCACTAATGCAAATCTATTATCATTCATTTATCTCATTTTCACACAAAATAAAATCCTTCCAGAAATCCACTTTTGAACTGACGATTCATACCTGTGGAATAAGCTATATCATCAACCTGTGACATCAAAAAACAATAATTTATTGCTACATACTGAATTCAATATTTAATTCTAATTACTGACTCAGCTCTTATTACTGAACCAATATAAATGATGATGCGTTCATGCCTATTGTCTGTTACTAACGCATATTTCTGATACAGATTCACATTTGTTGCATTTAACACATGCAATGTAATCCAGTCAACAAGGTTCTTTCTTAAATAATAGCAAAACGATATACAAAAAAGCACCACAGCAACACGAGATCTGAATAACACACCCACCTCAGATGCTGTAGGAAAAGCAGTCCCAGACTCGCTCCTCACGCGCTCAAGCTCTGCTCTGCATCAGCACCGCCCGCTCGCGTAAAAAAGGAAGCAAAGCGCGTGACGTCACAAGTGCATCGAAACCGGATTAGTTGAGCTGGAGACTTGAACGTCGCAAATGTGGGAATTGTGGGATATGTAGGCTTGTTTTGTGCATCTCTGTGGCTAGGATTTATAATAAATGTATGGTATGTTGTTTATGAGAAATCTTTATTCCAAAGTGATATGATGGTTGTGGGTAGCTTTACAGAGTACATGCATTCTTATACAAATAAAATGTTTCTCACCCACTAGATTCTCTTTAATGCATGATTACATTAAGGTAATAAGAAATGTAGTCCTCCTGTTAAGCGGCAGCAGCACAATGCATTACATCATGCAGATTCATCTTAAGAGCTACTTAAACACCCAACGTCAGCATGGGGGAAATGTGATCTTAGTGACTTGGCATGGGTGCTGGTGCCAGATTGGCTGGTTTGAGTATTTTAGGAACAGCTGATCTCCTGGGAATTTCACACCCAGCTTTCTGGAGAGTTTACACAGAATGGTGCGGTAAACAAAACCATCGATTGAGAGGCATTTCTGCACCTTAGAGAGGTCAGAGGGGAATGGCCAAAGTGGATTTAAATTAAAGTTAATTAAATAACCTTCTGACCAACTCCATCACTGTATGGTATGGAGGCTCCACTGTATGTAAACGCAAAGCCCAGCAAAGGGTGCTTGCCATTGAGCACAGCAGATGTTGCACATAGCTCACAACATCATCAAGGACTGTTCACATACCAAACAAACTGTTTTACCTGCTTGCATCAAGAAGAAGATACAGGAACATACGCACCAGAACCAGGAGGTTCAGGGCCGGCTTTTTTCCATCCACCATCACACTGCTGAACTGTACACTACACTGTTAGATCACTGTATAAAAACTGTATATAACTTCTGTACAGTTGTACATACAATGTACATATTACATATTGTATCTACACATATTGTGCCTTACATACATATGCACTACTATTTTATTCATGTGTATCTAAATATACCTGCCTAATATTTCACATTCAGCTTTTGCACATTTTTTTTTCAATGCCTTAAAACCTTTTACCTTTACCTTTACAACTGTGTCTGCACATTTTCACTACCATAGACTTTACATTAATTCACTGTACATATATATACATGCTGTACATATTTTTACATATTTATCTGCACTTGTGAAGTTTCACTATCTATCTATCTATCTATCTATCTATCTATCTATCTATCTATCTATCTATCTATCTATCTATCTATCTATCTATCTATCTATCTATCTATCTATCTATCTATCTATCTATCTATCTATCATAGTAAGCAGAAAAGCATCTCATAGCATGTCAAATGTTGTGGTGGCTAGGCTACAAGAATAGAAATCCTCTAAATGTTGAAATAAGTGTTTATACACAGGTTATTATATGTGATCCTTTTTTCAGTTATATGCAATGCAAGAAGTTACATGGGGTTTCTGTTCAAAATGTAGTGATCATAAACCACATTCTTAGATAATTATAGAACATACATTGGTTGACTTAAAACTGCACATTCACAGTGTTATTAAATTTGAGCATGGATTGTTGTACTCATCTTTTAGTGTGTTCAATTCTTTGTTCATGCAACCACTTGTTCCCCACTTTCTTTCCTCCCTATTTTGGTCACCTGCCAATTCACACCTGCTAACCAGCTGTCCCCTATCATACTATCAACCAGAAAGGGTGGGGAATCAGGTTCACTTGGAGACAAGAAAAGCCAGCCAGTGCATCTTAAACTACTGCTAACACACTCATACGTAAATGTTCTTCAGCATACATGAGCTCACAGACACCCATTTTTGACTTGTGTCCCAAGAGAGAGAAAGAGAGAGAGAGAGAGAGAGAGAGAGAGAGAGAGAGAGAGAGAGAGAGAGAGACTTGGCTTCAAGCGACAAATAGCTGTGGCATTGTCTGGCAATAAATTAAATCCTAGAGTTTTTTTTAACACCACTTGAGAGCTACATGCAACAACATTTCATCTTGGGCAAATCAGATCCTTTTAGCAGTCAAAATGTTTGACTTTGACTTTGTTAAACTCTTTAATTTAATTCTGTCTGGATTTTTAAATTGTTGTCTTTATGTTTGCCACAGAAAGCTCACATCTGTTAATATATCTGAATGGTAGCATGCAGTAAATCATATTTTAAAATCTCTACTCTGAAATAATTCACTGGAGATGTTAGGTGTAACCATGTCTAAAATAGGTAGATGACTTTACTGTAACATTTAAGCTATATTGCTGTGTACTAAATGTAATTGGTAATGGTTTTTTTCCTAGATTTTGTAGTAGCAGACAATCCCAGGAGAAGGGAGCAGATGGTACAGGCTGATTCACCCCCCTGGGGTCACTGCTGAATGTTCAGAGACAGAAAAAAAGCATCCCTTGCTGAGTCCTAGTACTCTCTCCAACCGACATAATGTTTCCTGCAGTGCCAGATCATTAAGTCATCCTCTTAAAATAAAGAGCATTCAAACAAAGCTGTGCACTTAGCAATTCATTTGTCAAAGTTCATTATTTGCACATAACGATTCGGATTTGAAGCAGCATTCACCTTCGTATTCATTTGTGTTTATTCTTGTTTAGCATTGGTGTCAACACGTGTTATTCACAGGTGTGAATTCTTGCAGTGCAAATGGATATGTAAAGCTTAAATCATAGCTTGATACCTTGGAAATCAGTGTTTGATGTTTAACATTGGACAGGGTTTTATGTGTAACACCTAGAGTGTGAAGGAACTGAGTGTCTGGCTTTCTATGCTAGTGCACATCTGGTCATGTGAGCTTTAACAATGAGACGTGATGTCACTCTGTCTGCAGTCTGCAGGAGAGTAGACCAATGTATTATTACAATGTAGTGGAAAAAAAAAAAAAAATATATATATATATATATATATATATATATATATATATATATATATATATATATATATATATATATATATATTACATACTGTAGTACTATACATATAGTATAATATAGTTTGCTGACTGCAGATTGAATACAGTAGTAAAAAACGTAAAAAAAAAAATTGGATTAAAAATTGCACAAAAAAGCATTGTGGGTATTGAAAGCACAAATGCCAACATTTGCAAGCTGGATTCTAGATCAAATGCCAATTTGTCCCTAGGCACAAAGTGGGTCATTTGCAAATACCCATGTTACATACACGTGAGCATGAGTATTTGCCAATGACCCACTTGCAGGCAGGAACGCATGATAGAGACCCATTGGAAAGCTCCTGAAATTGTGAATTACAAACACAAATTTCCTAAACACAAAGCAAATTTATCATAGATGTATTAGCAGCATCATTTGCCTTCATGGGTGACATCATATTATGTGACATCACAATGTTATGTAATGCACAGCCTTTCTTCCTCACTTAGAAAAATGTTCTCTTCCCCCACCCTGTCAGGCATGACACTCATTCACATGCTCTGTACATGCTGTGTTATATAAGATACATCATTCCCTCTTGTTACTGCTCTCATTAGGAATCCTATCTCCAAAAAATCTTAAGAAAGGAGTGTCTTAGTTTTGTCACATAAGGAACCATCACGGAAACAGAAATAGCAACAAAGCAAAGAGACCATCACTACGGTGGTATGGTCATGTGACGCTATTAAAAGTTTAGTGTAGTGTAAGCCATTAGTCTACATTTAAAACAATCTACATGACTAATTCATACATTTCTTCCCAACATCCACTAAAATAAATAAACTTTTCAATGATATTGATAATGATAATTGATAATTACGTATATCATTAAATCATTATCATATGATAATGATATTTTTAATGATATGATAATAATTTAATGATATACATGTGCATATCATTAAATCATTATCATATAAAAAATATCATTATCAATATCATTAAAAAGTTTATTTATTTTAGTAAATTAATGCAAAAAGTGGAACTTGTATATTATATAGATTCATCACACACAGACTGATATATTTCAAGTGTTTATTTCTTAAAATGTTACTGATTTTGGCTCACATTTAACAAAACCCCCAATTCACTATTTAAAGAAATTAGAATACTTCATAAGACCAATAATAAAAACATTTTTAGTGAATTGTTGGTCTTCTGGAAAGTATGTTCATTTACAGGATATGTACTCAATTCTCAGTAGGGGCTCCTTTTGCTTACAAAAACTGCCTCAATTCAGCATGGCAAGGAGGTGATCAGTCTGTGGCACTGCTGAGGTGGTATGGAATCCCAGGTTTCTTTGACAGTGGCCTTCAGCTAATTTGCATTTTTTGTCTCTTGTTTCTCATTTTCCTCTTGACAATAACTAATAGATTCTGTATGGGGTTCAAGGTCTGGTGAGTTTGCTGGCCAGTCAAGCGCACCAACACCATGGTCATTTAACCAACTTTTGGTGCTTTTGGCAGTGTGGGCAGGTGTCAAATCCTGCTGGAAAATGAAATCAGCATCTCCATAAAGCTGGTCAGCAGAGGGAAGGATGAAGAGCTCTAAAACTTCCTGGTAGACGGACCAACACCAGCAGATGACAGGACTCCCCAAACCTCCACTGACTGTGAAACTTTACACTGTACCTCAAGCAACTTGGATTCTGGGTCTCTCCTCTTCTTCCTCCAGACTCTGGAGCCTTGATTTTCAAATGAAATGCAAAATGTTCTTTCCTTTCATCTGAAAAGACGACTTTGGCCCACTGAGCAACAGTCCAGTCCTTTTTGTCCTTTGCCCAGGTAAGACCCCTCTGACGTTGTCTCTGGATCAGGAGTGGCGTGACACAAGGATGCATCAGTTGTAGCCCATGAATACATCTGTGAGTGGTGGCTCTTGAATCACTCTCAAGCTGCAGTCCATTTTTTGTGAATCTCCCCAAATTCTTGAATGGGATTCTTTCACCCTTTCTACCACATATTTTCCTTCTATTCAACTTTCCATTAATGTGCTTGGATAAAGCACTCTGTGAACAGCATCTTTTTTAGTGAGGACTTTTGTGTATTAAACTCCATGTGCAAGCTGTCAATGATCGTCTTCTGGACAACTGTCAAGTCAGCAGTCTTCCCCCATGATTGTGAACCAGACTGAGACACCATTTAAAGGCTCAGGAAACCTTTGTAGGTGTTTGGATTTAATTAAATATATATTTATATATATATATATATATATATATATATATATATATATATATATATATATATATATATATACAGTGCCCTCCACAATTATTGGCACCCCTGTTTAAGATGTGGTCGTGGACTTCAAAAAATTCTCCTTTTTTTTAAAACAACATAGAACCCAAATGCAAAAAAAGAGAAAAATCCAACCTTTTATTTAAGTACATTACTTTGGTGGTAAAAATCACACATTTAGAAAAAAAAAAAACTTGAAATCATGTGTGCCACAATTATTGGCACCCTGATGTTAATACTTTGTACAACCTCCTTTTGCCAACAAGACAGCACTTAATCTCCTCCTATAACATTTCACAAGATTGGAGAACACAGAGAGAGGATTTTGACCATTCTTCTTTGCACAATCTTTCTAGATCATCCAGTGTCCTGGGTCCTCTCTTATGCACTCTTCTCTTTAGCTCGCCCCACAGGTTTTCGATTGGGTTGAGGTCTGGGGACTGAGATGGCCATGGGAGGACCTTGAGTTTGTGACTGCTGAACCACTTTTGTGTAGATTTTGCCACATGTTTTGGATCATTATCCTGCTGAAAGACCCAATGACGACCCATCTTCAGCTTTCTGGCAGAGGCCATCAGGTTTTTATTTAAAATATCCTGGTACTTCAAAGCGTTCATAATGCCATGCACCCTAACAAGGTTCCCAGGGCCTTTGGAAGAGAAACAGGCCCACAGCATCACAGATCCTCCACCATACTTCACGGTGGGCATGAGGTGCTTTTCGGCATACTCATCTTTTGTTTTACGCCAGACCCACTTAGAGTGTTTGTTGCCAAAAAGCTCAATCTTAGTCTCATCTGACCAAAGCACACGATCCCAGTTGAAGTCCCAGTACCGCTTAGCAAACTCCAGACGTTTACGTTTGTGAGTGTTAGTGAGAAAAGGCTTTTTCCTTGCATGCCTCCCAAACAGCTTGTTGGCATGTAGAGAGCGTCTGATGGTTGTTTTGGAGACTCTGTGACCCCAAGATGCCACTCTTTGATGCAATTCTGTGACGTGAGCTTGGGAAATTTTTTTACTTCTCTTACCATCCTCCTCACTGTGCGTTGTGGCAAGATAAACTTGGAACCTCTTCCAGCCTTGTTTGTCACTGTTCCAGTTGTTTTAAACTTCTTAATGATTCCTCTGACTGTAGATACCGGCAAGTTAAGGCGAGTGGCTATTTTCTTGTAGCTATTGCCTGATTTATGAAGGTCGACTGGTTGTTCTGTTACAGTACTCAATATCTGATGCTTTGTCAAAAATGTCTCGCAGGTTTCGCAGCGCACACTTCTGGGTCGGCAGCCATTTTGCCCTTTTTCCTGCGCCCCCCGGTATTTAAGGACACCCATAAATTAAGCTCGGGGCCAGATTATCTCACTGGATCCTTACCACCTGAGATTATTCTTGTCACCCTGCCTGCTCTGGATTCTGTTCTTGTTCCTGTTCCTGTTCCTGTTCCTGTTCCTGACCCCTGCTCTGCTCTGCCTCCCTAGTATCCGGGCTTTCGGTTTTGTTGTATTGTTTTTGTTTTTGCTCTGCCTATATTTTGTTTTCCGGCTTTGGATTTTTTTGTATTGTTTTTTGGCTTTGGTTTTGCTTTTCTCCATACCCCCATTTGCTCTGCCTCAGACCTCTGCCGAGGGCGCTGCTCCGCCAAGGGCGCTGCTCATCACATCGGCCAGAAAGTGCTTGGGGCATCCACCTGGAGGCTCGCTCCATGCTTCATCTGACCATTCCTTATCTACAAAGCCTTCTACCCTGTGGCAGTTTGCATCAACTACCGCTGTGTCCACCGCTGGCACCCGACTTTCCTCGTGCCCCAGGATTCTCGTGACTGCAAGTCTTCTCTGCATTGCCCTGTTCGCCTGTGTTTTAGACCCTGGACTGTTTTTGGACTGTATTTTTGCCCTGCCCCATTGCTCAGTGTTTCTCCATACCCCTGTGACCTACTGCATTTGGGTCCTCACTCACCCAGTCTCACCTGCAAGATTCCTGACACTTTCACTGTTTTATGGAATATTGCATGAGCAGGTGAAGTGAACTGAAGTTGATATACAAGTGAACAGGTGAACTATTTTATGGAGCAGGGTAGTATTATGGCATTTTGGGCAAAATATGGCCACAATCTTTATTAGGTTTTTTTTACACAAGATTCCTTAATAGAGCACTTTATTTTCCTTTTTACATCATATGACAAGCATTTGTCAAAGTTAAAAGCTATTTTCATGGAAAAATGTATCGTTTGCTCTGCTGTCTGATGATGTCATTAGCTCTACTTAAGTAGCAGTGGAACAGATGCTAGGCTTGGAAATCTGTCACAAAAGAGACAAGTGAAGTGGTATAAATGATGCACCATCCCAGTGCAATTACACTCAACATCAGCATTGTTGGAATACAATTCGAGCACTTTATGAGGCCATAAAAAAAGATAGACAATAACCTGAATGTAGACAAAACTGTGCGCACTTTACTCTGACCTGGCCTTATATTTGAATGCCAAGAATGACCTAGAATCATGAAACCTTGCTATGGCTTTTACTGCAATTATTATCTGCGTGTATTTTACCCTGTTATTTACCCTATCTAATAATTTACCCAACAATGCTGTACTGGAATGATATACAAAAGAATGTGGTATTATATCCCTTCTGCAGTAGGTATCACTCATATAGGCCATTTCCAGACTGATGCATGACTCCTGTATAGACTTGTCCAGTGTGCAATGTGTGTGTGGATGCTATCTAAGTTTTATTATATTTTGGTGCAAAAATGTTTTTACTGTTATAACAGTTTCCCATTTGCATGTGTGTATAATGATCCCCTTACTAGCCTTTTCTCCTTTTCCCTCTTGCTGCTGCTCCTTATTCGAGTCTCTCCACGGCACTCAAGTGGAAAAATACCATCGTCGCCATGGAGAGATGACTGAAAGAGCAACGGTTGCGCCAGTATAAAGTTGTAATCCTGGCAGCCACCTCGTGCAAACAGTACAATGGAGAGGCAGATATCAGCTGCCCAGGCCTCTCCCAGCCAGAGGAACCCACCAACATCGAAACAAAAGATCTGATTATAACAGGCTGAATCAGTCTGAATAAGCACCCAGTGGCTCACAAGAGTGGGGGGCATTTCAGTTAAATTTGTCCCCTTGCCTTGCTTTTCATCCCAGTGAGTAATGATACCAAATGTTTTCCACACTCTCAAGAAGGGTCACTGGGTTCTATACAACGTTGTCATATTTGTAGTCACATTACTGTATGTTTTACATAGCTTTCACATCTAACTTATGTGGTTACATAATCTGCACATGTACTTTTTAACGAATTATAAATTTATTGTTATGTTTTGCGTTTAGCTTTTCTATTTGCACTTGCACTTTAATTAAAGATTAGTTTATACATGATTAATTTATTTCTAAATGTGATTTATTTACATGTATTTTTTTTATAGTCCCTTTATCTACCAAAACGGTATATTTTACCAATTGATTTTTGATATACAATTTATTTATGTTCACATGTGATCTTTTAAAACTATTCATTTATTTTCACATTGTGGTTTTTTTTTTTTTTTTTACATCTGGCTTAATAACATATTATTCACATGATGCCAGATGCATTGTTAGGATACTGTATATACCTTCATATTTTGTTTAAATTTGTTCAAATATGACTTATTTGAAAATATGTTTTATATTCAGTTTATATTTTTGGGGGGGTGCAGTTTAAAATGATTGAGTGTCTAGTCTCAAATCAATCAAGAACACAATAACTGGAATCTGAGTGTATTGTAATGTTATCATCATCACCTTCAAAATTAGATCATCAATGATACATTATGTCTCATCCCCATTTCCCATCAAACACCCCCATGCAGTTTGGTTCTGGGCTCTGCAAATCTAAATCCTATTGTGATCTTTTTTAGAGACCCAAACATATGCTTTTTGTCTTCAGATATCTAATTGGTAATTAGTTTTAATGCAGCTGCATGAGATGATACACTTGTGGTGCTCATCTCACTAAACCCTAGCATCATACTTCAGTGTTTTTCACTATGAATAAAATATAAGCTTTACATAAGCTATACCATTTTGGATTTATCCTACCTTAGACGGTCCCCTCAGATTTCAGACTTTTTTTGTGTTCTGTCTCTGAGCATTCTCTATGAGCACTATTCTCTGTGTTATTTTTAACTTCTCTCACTTCTCTCACACAGCTCATATTAGAAGAAAACAATATTCAGCTGTTATAGCAGTGCTGGAGTCTGGTGACCCCAGGGGTCTTTGTTTTTTTTTCATTTTGTTACAGAATGGAAATGCAATCTATAATTATTACAGATATTATTAATATATAGCAAATTACTTACTGGACTACACTGGAAAGGAATGAAAAGCTTTTAACTGACAAAATATGTTTGGAGCTATAATAGTAGCCTAATGTTTAATAAAACACAATTAAACACAATTGAAACACAAGTGAGTCTGCGAATTGGTTCTGTGAAATTGTATTTACATTTAAACAGGTCTGCGGCTGGATGCAAAAAGTTTGAAGACCCTTGTGTTTTGGCATCTCTCTCTCACGATCTTAGTGGAAGGCAGGCTGGCAGAGTGGCATGCAAAATGCCGTGTGCAGTGTCTGAGTGTGCACTGCTCACACCCACCCCTCCCTTTCCTGAACACACCAGCACCCTTCTAATTACATTTTATTGACACGGCTCAATGCATATCATTTGCTGCACTATTGTGGGGTAGCTAGCATTTCTGCCCCAGTGGAGCTGAGCTTTCAGGCACATTAAATATAATAGCGGTCTAAAATAATGTTAGACATGCCAACACTCATTGCATTCTGAAGCCCCCATGTGACACCTACCAAAGGTCAACCAGCAAATTTAATTTCCATGTTAGATCTGAGTGAGCTGTAATGCACACTCGCTGCTTCAGATTCTATGATTTGATGAGAGATGCAGATATTGACTGATGAAATGCAGCCAAGTAGTTTCTCTAGTGTGTGACCAGACAGTGACTAGTTTCTTACTGTGAGGATGATGCTTTCATATTTTTAGCTCTGACTGTGGCCTTGCTTCATGCATCACCCACTCTCCTGCGTCTTCTCCCCTACCCTCTCCATACACCCGCTCACATTCTGCAAATATCACTGCTGTGTGGTATTGCTAATCCAACCGCTACATTCCAGAATCCTACCCTTCCTTTATCATTATGCTGTAAAAATCTGTTTACCCCCTACCAGATATTTTTACTAGAGGCATGCGTCTGCATAAAATATTCAAGATTTCATAACGCTGAAAAAAAAAGTATTTTCAGCGTGTTTAATTTTATCGAAAATGGTTTCCTCAGCAACATGTTACTATGGCAATAGCATCAGCTATTCTTCCTTGTGAGGTTGGGGGAGGGCCAAACATTCTACTATGACTTTTGGGTGGATGCATTTGGGCCAACACTGCATTCGGTATCTATGGCAACATGCTGTGCAAACCCAGCATCAGTCAAATGGACTGAAGGGGTAAAAAAGATTTCAAAGAACACTCCTCAGTACTGAAATTTGAGCCAGTGTGAGTCTGAAACAATGAGAATTTGTTTTATTTAGATTGTGTTGAGGCTTGAACCGCAGCTCTATGGTTCAATATGATTTGGTACAATTAGAAAAAGAAATGTAATTTAATTACACAGTTTATAAAAGGTTTCATTATGTTTCACTGTTAATTGTGAAAGCTTTTTGGATTCCGTGTTAGTTTTAGTATGTTATGGAAAATGTTTTAATTGGATTTTAGTCCTTTGATAATGTTTAGCTTTAGAGTAATTTTACCAGAGCAATTGAAGTACGCAAATAATTAATTTTTATTTACTCAGATTTTCCTGTGAAGTTGATTTTACATTTTCCAAAAAAACAAATGCATTCATTTTCTTTGATTTAATTCTCTCTTGGACGGAAAAGCAGATATCACTTTACAAATGCATCTTCTAACCACTGGTTTCCCAAAACCTTTTTCCTTCTCAGATGTCTGCTGCTATTATCCTTAAATCAGATCCCTCACAAGACAGCAAAATAAAAATTAGTGATTTGTTCGGGTCTCATTTGGTACATTGACACTGGCTAGTTGGCATTATTAGCAAAGCAGATATCACACTATATAGAAAGGGGAAAGACATTCAGGATTAGCCTAGTAGTTTAGCTAGCTAGCTAACAAGGCTTTTCTGAATTATTTAATTTACATTTATCATTATGGCTCGCACATATTGGGCACATCCCATGTATTGTTAATGTATTAGTTCAGTGGACAATAGTGTACATTACATCAAGTCAAGTAGTATTTTATTGTCATTTATTGTCATTTCAAGCAGATACAGTACAATACACAGTAAGCGGAAACAACCTTTCCCCCAGACCAAGGGGCTTCATTTAGCAGCATAAATTAACAAGATCAACACAAAACACAGAAGTACACAAAACTAGGACACTTTTAAAGTATGTGACATTTAGTTAAAAACAACATAAAGCAGTCTGTTCATTAACATAGTGTGTGTGTGTGTGTGTGTGTGTGTGTGTGTGTGTGTGTGTGTGTGTGTGTGTGTGTGTGTGTGTTCTGTCCCTTTTGTTTTAAGTAGTCAAATGGCTTGTGGAAAAGAAGTCTGGACATGAGGATCTGAATGCTTCAGTACCTTTTTCTAGGTGGCAGGAGAGTAATGAGTGTGTGTGAGGGCTGTCTATCAGCCACAATGCTGTTGGCCTTGCCGATGCAGCGTGTTGTGTAAATGTCCATGAAGAAGGGAAAAGAGACCTCGATGATTTTCTCAGCTGTCCTCGCTATCCGCTGTAATGTCTTGCGATCCGAAATGATACAATTCCCAAACCAGCTGGTAATGCAGCTGCTCAGGATTCTCTGGTCCTTTTGTAGAATCTTGTGAGGATAGGTAATGGAGGTTGGGCCTTTCTCAGCCTTCTCAAAAAGGGCTGGGCTTTCTTTGTTATGGAGCTGGTGTTGAGGGACCAGGTGATTTTTTCCACCAGGTGAACCCCAAGGAATTTGGTGTTTTTGATGATCTCCACAGACGTTGGTGTTCAGCAGGGATTGATCACTAAATGTCCTTCTGAAGTCAACAACCATCTTTATTTTATCAACATTCAGAGACAGGTTGTTGGCTTGGCACCAGTCTGTTAACGTCTGCACAATATCTCTGTATGCTGATTTCTCATATGTATAGGAAAGGTTAAGTTCAAGTATAGCTGCTTTATTTATCGCAGTGTCCAGATAGCTGATCCATAATTAAGCGTATATCTTCTGAATTATGTATCAAGTTGACTGGTTGTTTAGGAAGTTTAGGCAGTGACTGTTTTATTGAAAAAAAAGTCATGCGTGATGTGTCTGATATGAGGCGCTATGTCAAAAAACAGTCGGGATTGTTTTAAAGTCATTAATGCCTTTCCAAAGCAGTCCAGTAAATCTTTAGACATCTAGTCTAATCAGTGCTTACATAATTAACTGACATAACATAATTAACTAGTTACCAAATCAAGAACAAAGAGGTATCTAAACATTAAAAAAATCTTAAAATATAGTTCTAGGAATTCTTCACATATGAGTACAGTGCAGTTTGGATCTTTGTGCATTGTTTCACTGGAAGCAAGAAATGTGAGTTCCTGAATGACTGCACTCAATCTGGAACAGAAGGTCAAGTTTCATTATGTTGCTGCACAGGCAGGTTGAATGGGCAAGTTGCAGAACTGGGTAAGGCAGGAAGGCAAGGAAAACTTGGACAGGATTTTGCTTGGAATTGAATGCAGATTTTAAATAACAATGAGAAATTGATTACAGGAACTATGTGTTTGACAAGGCCATGATTTATGTCTCTATTTGTGAATAGGCATTGGTGGACCATCAGGGTCAGCAAGGCCTTCTCTGCTGGCCTAAAAACAAAAAAAATCAGAAGCACTGACCTACATTTACAGCCTAAATTGTAATATTTGTTTACAAAGTTTTTTTTTTTTTTTTCCAACGGCTTATTCTCTTTATTTCATAGTGTTACTCTTGGCTGCACTGCTTCCAGTACGTGTATGTGTATCTTCGATTTTTTTGTCAGATTTTAGCCTCTATGTGCTGCCATGTCAATTTAATCTGCCCAGGGCCTTCAGAATCAGTAGTGCTGGCCAATGTAACTTAGACTATATTAGCAATGGGTCTGTTTCTTTAACCAATCAGATTTCAAATTTGCCTCACAGAATAGCATCAGCATTTTTCCATCCTCGGATTGGTCCCTTGGTCAGAGGGAAACCTTTACAGCCAAGTTCGACTAGCAAAACACATCTGTAGTGCTCTGCACACATTAATACATCTGAGTTCAACTTTTTTATGAACACAATGGCTTATGGAGGAAGAGAAATTGATTTGGTCTCGGACATACTTAAAAATACATTTTCAAGAAAAGCTTGACATCCTAAGGAGGTCGGCCAACCCTGAAGCTAGCTAGCTTGTCTCAGCCTGGGAAAGGGTTTGTTTACCACTGGCTTACGGCCTCTAATATGTGAGTATCATTTTGAGTCTGCATCTCTGGTGACTAAGTTGTATTTTATTAGAATTAGAAAATGTTTTTGTCATGTTATTTATTCTGAACTGCTCCAGATGATGTAGGTGGCACAGTTGCAGTTGTAGTGTAGAGGATTGAAGCTTGCTTTAGTAAAATGATATTCACCCCCCAAATGCGCACTGCCTCCCGGTCTGTAATGCCATGTGTTGTTATATTGTGTTTTTGTATAGTATTGATGGTTTCTATAACTGCGACGTGGTAGTGGTGGTATTAAGTGGTGGATTAAGTCGGGTAAATCCCCACTGAAGGCCCAGGTACCAAATGCACAGCCCACCACTGTGACTAGGTGAATGAATATTTTAGAATTGAAACTAGTGTTTGAGGCTTGGCTGAAAAAATGTTAAAGAAGTGATCTTAAAATGTTTAAAGTGCTTCTAATCCTAACATGCCAGTGTGACAGTCAAGTCAAGTTAATTTCTATAGCGCTTCTCACAACAGACATTGTCTGACAGCAGGAGGTGGAATCAAATGCTCTGTAAAAGGTTAATAGAACAAGAACCAAATAAATATAACAAAAAAAGTTAAAGTTAGTCCTGAATGTGAAAAAAAAAAGATCTGAATGAGTATTAAATGCAAAATGTTAAATATGTGTAATTGTCGTTCTGAACTTTAACAGAATCATGAACATACAAGGTCTTCAGATTTATCATCAGTAAAAGAAATAAAGGGAAATGACACTGCTTTTTTAATTACATTACTGTAAACTAGACTAGTAGCACTTGTTATGATCCCTGGTTAAATACATCCTTGTCATTGCATTGCAATAGTATTAATTTTCTATTGGTTGCATTTTCCAGCAATAAAGAATCAAGAATTCTGCAAGTTGGCCATAAGCATAATCAGATTTACTAATATTTATTAATATAATTTTTTATTGAATCTTTTTATTTAAATCACGAGTCTTGCCAGAGAAATGCTGTTTCATCTGATACAATAATAATATATTATTGTACTGAACAATTGATTTAATAGAGACCCGTTTTATTATTGTCTTTTCTTTGTCTTGGGTTGGAACATAAATAGAAAACAGTTATACTGCTGGGACTCTAAGCTCCACCTGGTGGTAAGATTGAGTTGAAACATAAATACTTTAAATGATGTCCTAAGGGAGAGACCTTTTGCGTGACGGATTTGCAGACCCGCTCCAGCAAAGGTCTGTCCCGCAAAGTTCTGTCCCGCCCGCAAAACCCCGCAGGTAAAATGTCCAAGTAGTTTTATTTTCAATGCACTGACTGCTTCTTCTGTACTAGTTTCACTTGCATTCCTTTTAAATATTTTTTAAATGAAAAAGAAAAGGAAAATTATCAAACGTTTCATTTTATTTAAGTTTGACTTTTTGTGTCAATGATGAACATCGACACGAACAAGGAACTTTTCAGAACAAAGAACATCAACTGAAATGATATAAAATAAATACAGGCCAAGGTTTTGTTGTGATGTTTCTTTCTTTAACAATGAAGTATCTGTAGCACTCAGTGATTCTCCTCTGTTTCACGCTTCAGACATTGTGCCTCAACCCAGTCTCACGGCATTTCGTGATATAGTAACGAAATTTAATCTGACCTTGTGCCTGTAAATCGTTGAATTTTATTTTAGCTGCCATTGTTGCTTTTGTGCAGTAGATACCTAACAGTTTATTTGGGTTTTTTTTCTATTTCTGTATTCTTGTTATATATATATATATATATATATATATATATATATATATATATATATATATATATATATATATATATATATACGACCATTTTTGCATAATTTTATTTTCCCACAACCAGCACACACAAGTACATGTGTATTTTACTGCCCGCACCCGCATTCACCCATCAAATCTTGTCTCTATCCTATGCTCAGTGCTTCACCTCCTTATATTTATTAATTATATTTATGTTGGCACATCTGTGATGCGCTGCTTCTAATGCTTTTGGTTGGTGCTGTATTTTTTGTTACTCCATGAGAAATTAGCAGGCACCAGTTGTGCTGACATAAAGATACCCAAGAAAAATGTCTTAGACAAAATAAATAACAATTCAAATTTCCATTTGGGTCTAAACTAGGGCAAGAACCTCTTTAATTATTCAGATTTTACTAGAGAAAGCCAGTGTAGAAATATAAGAGACAGCAAAATACTGGACTCCAAGATACAGAGTGGAATGAAGATCTATGTTGCAGTTACAGCAGAAACTCCACTCAGATACATGGACCTACAAGATGACAAACACAATGGCATTGATGGTGGTATTAGTCAGAATGTTGAATCTTATCTGTTTGAGGCAAATGCACAGATAAGCAGGACAGACAGTAGGACAGCTTAAACAGCTAAAGCACTGCTGCATCAGTCTCTTTACATACAGATGGAGTGAGGACTATATCCTTCTGGCAGCAGCATCACCAGGATGTTAAATTATCTTGCGTTAAATCAGTTAAAAACTGTTAAATAATGTAAACTACTTAAGTCAACTAGAAAAGTAATACAAATTTGGTTACACAATATATAAAAAGTTAATTATAAAGATATTCTAGGGGGAGTTTTACTTTTACTTCCTACTGCCACAAAATTGCACTGTTAGAGTTGTGTTGGGGGTAATGTTTAAGTGATGTTTTTTCCAGCACAATGAATTTGAAAAAAATATATATATATATATATCTAAGTGTCAGATGTGTACAGGCAAAACATTTGAATTAAAAGCAGTTTTACTTCTATATTTATGCTTTAATTTATCAAATCCCATTACAAACCCGAATCCAAAAAAGTTGCAAAACAGAATGCAATGATGTGGAAGTTTCAAATGTCAATATTTTATTCAGAATACAACATAGATGACATATCAAATGTTTAAACTGAGAAAATGTATCATTTTAGGGGAAAAACAAGTTGATTTTTAATTTAATGGCATCAACACTTGAGATGTGTTGATGCCATTAAATTAAAAATCAACTTATTTTTTAAAAGGTGGGACAAGGACATGTTTACCACTGTGTGGCATCCCCTCTTCTTTTTCTAACAGTCTGCAAATGTCTGGGGACTGAGGAGACAAGTTGCTCAAGTTTAGGAATAAGTACGTTGTCACATTCTTGTCTAAAACAGGCTTCTAGTTGTTCAAATGTCTTAGGTCTTCTTTGTCACATCTTCCTCTTTATGATGCGCCAAATGTTTTCTATGGGTGAAAGATCTGGACTGCAGGCTGGCCATTTCAGTACCCGGAACCTTGATGCAGTATGTGGTCTGGCATTGTCATGTTGGAAAATGCAAGGTCTTCTATAAAAGAGACGACGTCTGGAAATCAGTATTAGTTGTTCTAGAACTTGGATATACTTTTCAGCATTGATGGTGCCTTTCCAGATGTGTAAGCTGCCCATGCCACAGGCACTCATGCAACCCCATACCATCAGAGATGCAGGCTTCTGAACTGAGCGCTGATAACAACTTGGGTTGTCCTTATCCTATTTAGTCCGGATGACATGGCGTCACAGTTTTCGAAAAATAACTTTAAATTTTGATTCGTCTGACCACAGAACAGTTTTCCATCTTGCCACAGTCCATTTTAAATAAGCTTTGGCCCAGAGAAAACGCCTGCGCTTCTGGATGTTTAGATATGGCTTATTTTTTGACCTATACAGTTTTAGCCCGTAATGGCGAATGGCATGGTGGATTGTGTTCACTGACAATGTTTTCTGGAAGTATTCCTGAGCCCATTTAGTGATTTCCATTACAGTAGCATTCCAGTATGTGATGCAGTGCCGTCTAAGGGCCCGAAGATCACAGGCATCCAGTATGGTTTTCCGGCCTTGACCTTTACGCACAGAGATTGTTCCAAAATTATTACTGTAGATGATGATAACTCCATTCTCTTTGCAATTTTTCTCAGAGAAACTCTTTTCTGATAATGCTCCACTATTTTTTGTTAACTTCTGAGAGACACTGCCACTCTGATAGGCTCTTTTTATACCCAATGATGTTGCCAATTGACCTAATAAGTTGCAAATTGGTCCTCCAGCTGTTCCTTATATGTACATTTAACTTTTCCGGCCTCTTCTTGCTACCTGTCCCAACTTTTTTGGAATGTGTAGCTCTCATGAAATCCAAAATGAGCCAATATTTGGCATGACATTTCAAAATGTCTCACTTTCAACATTTGATATGTTATCTATATTCTATTGTGAATAAAATATAAGTTTATAAGATTTGTAAATTATTGAATTCCTTTTTTATTTACAATTTGTACAGTGTCCCAACTTTTTTGGAATCGGGTTTCTTACAATTTTGTCACTTGGCAGTTGCCTTTATCCAGAGAGACTTAAGGGTTAAGGGCCTTACACAAGGTCCAAGGATTGGCAACTTGGTCATGCTGGGAGTTAAACTCACGACCTTCCAATCAGTCCAACAACTTAAAACTATGCAGTAGATAAAATATATTCAGTATGTGCATAATACATTTCATTAATAGTAAACACTACACAATGTTGATGTGGACATTGTCATGTTTGACAGATTGGCTTCTCAGCATTACTGAACAGAATCCAGGAGAATCCATGTCCTCTATGGCTTTATTGATGTGCACTTTTACTTTCACACACATTTATATAGTAAAGTGGATTATTGCCATTTAAAAAAATGTGTATTTCAGATTGGCATTGAAATATTTTTTACACATACATTTACCAAATGAATGTATACCATAAGTAAAACAGCACTGCAGAAATCTGATAATATCCATTATATATCATGGGTAACATCAACAGTCTCTATAGTGACATATTTCTTTCCAAAACAGGAATTATAAGCCCCTGCATATTGTTAAAATGGCATACCACGAAAAGGAATATGGCTTTGATAAAGCCAAGGACTGAATTGCTTAAATATTGAAACTTAAATTTGTCAAAAAAAAAAAAAAAAAGATTATTCACAAAATATGAACATAACTCTCAAGCAGTAAAAAAGTATAGAGAAAAAATCTGCTATTAAGTCCCCTCCTAGCAGCTTTTCCCCATGTTCATAGTAAAAATCCTTAAACATTTATTAAACATAAGAAGAATAGGATGGAGAAATGATAA
This sequence comes from Silurus meridionalis, assembly GCF_014805685.1. Taxonomy (NCBI): domain Eukaryota; kingdom Metazoa; phylum Chordata; class Actinopteri; order Siluriformes; family Siluridae; genus Silurus; species Silurus meridionalis. The sequence goes on from NC_060887.1 coordinate 24,600,033, forward strand.
TACTATTACCCAGTTTTATTGGCTAGTGTGTTAAGCACCTTTTACTAATTTTCCCTAATCGAAGTCTGGCAGGCAGTTTGAGCCAACAAAATGTTTTACAGTACATTACCTAATCTAATTAGCTCAATGTCTTGACTTTCTGCATAGAAGTTCATATCAGTGGAGTGATGGATTTAGCTTCTCTAGTAACGGACAGATGTTTTGTTTTTTGTTTTTTTCTTTTTTTGTGTGTGTTTTTACATTTCGTGAATATCATGGCTTTAGAATGCTGGATACAGGACAATGCTACATAATGCTGTGATGTGTGTGTTTTATTAACTCTCTGTTTCTCATCGTAAAGCACACACACATACTTGTTCAGCCTCTCTCACCCATAATAAACATTATAACAAAGACATATGAAATCTTTTTTTAAGCTGACGTTTTATATAGGTATATATATCTATGAACACCACTATCACACAATACAAATCCACTCTTCACCACAGTTGGAATATACAAAACTCATAAAAGAACAGCATCAGGTCAAACAACAAGTAAAATTCGTTAAAGCACTCATTAGTGGTATCCTCCCATCATTTGGTTTGTCTATTGGCAAAAATTCAGAGTTGCTCGTCTGAGTTTGCTCCTTTCTTCAAAGTTCAGCTCCTGTCTTTGGAAATATTCATTGCACTGTCCCTTTTAAGACCTATAAGGTTTTCATGTCCGAAGTCCAATCCACTGCTTGCTTTCCGTTCAGTCTGAACAGTCTGAAGACTCTTGAGCCCAGTGGAAGAAATCTGCATTCGTGCAGGAAGGAGAGCAGTGATGCTACAGCTCATTCTCCGAGTTAAATCCTTGACAAACTCTGCTCTCGTCTAGGAGCCTTCCTTCGCCTCTGGACTCTCTGTGGGTGTAGGGGGCTCGTCTGTGCTAGGAGACTGTGCTCCTGCCGGCCCATCTTGGAAAGATAGAAAGGAATAGAATGGGGAGGGGTTATATTTCAAGCATTTTTTAAATAGAAAGAAGAAAAAATGATCTGGTAGCAGAATCATATATAATAGGATATAAATGAGCTTAAATATTCTGCATGGAGGAATGAAAGCTGTATTCTATCTTTATTATTTTACAGAAAATGTCAGTGCTGTTGTTCTCTCCAGGGTAGGCATCATAAAATATTTAAAGGATACAGAGAAATTTCACAACTTTGCACTGCTGTATGAAGAAATCCTCTGTAATTGAAATTGTGTATGTGTATGTTAAAGCTTAAAGCATATTTTTATATACAAATTGTTTGAATGAAGGTGCCAAAAATTCAAATTCAAACTGCTTTAGAAATATTTTCGAAAACAGATATATAAAAAACTTCGACTACACCGCTGATAGTTTTACTCTTTGTTTATCTCTTCTTTCAATTCATAAATATTACCAGTAAGAGATAGTTCAGCCAGTTTAAGTGACAGGTCAGGGGGGACTCCTGCAGGAGAACCCAGGATGTCAGGCAGTGCATTGCGGCGACCAGATCGGCCTGACGAAGCGAAGTCCAGCACTGGCTCCAGCTCTGTCATCTCTGAGAAAGATAAAAGAAACAGGACAAACGTCAATCATTGCAAAACGATTACAAGAACCAAATGCATTGTCAGTAAATGGCACATTTTCCTGTGTGTATCACAACCACGCTAACAAGCACAACTAACCTGTCACCAGAGGGAGACAGAGCATTGAAATGTAACATATCCGGCATCATACCCTCACATTCCTTTTTTTTTATTTTTGCAAGCATAGGATATAACCTACCCATGGGTCATATTATACAATAATGCATAACATAGCTCACTAAACATGGCTTTTATAATATAGTTTAATATAGCTTAATCTACCTAATAACCCTTGGCTTTCTGTCTCTGTCAGCAAGCAGTAACCATGGCAACAGCATGGAATTACCTATCTGCTACTGCATGGCAACAGGTAATCTCTTTTGACAAATTGCTCCCGGGTTGCAGCTCGGTTCCATTTTCTCCTTCGGGTGTGCTTTATTTTCGTCGTTTTTCAGCAGAAATTCTTTCTACCATGGTCTGTTTGTGCCGTTTCAGCTATAGATCATGAAAAGTATCACTGCTTTTCTCAGTGCGATCATCAAACATAAATCCCAGCCACTATGGAATATGTTCATGGTGCTGTTAGTGTACTCTCCTCCTAAGATGCACCCAGGAACTGCAAACACTTAATCTGTACTAAAGCCGAAGAGGGACAGCGGGTAAAGGTGAACATGAATAAAAGGTTGTAAAAATAAATGATTAATCAATTAGCTCAGCTAATCATGTTATTTCAGTGTTTCCTAATACAGGGGTCAGCCAGTCTATATTTGTGCTTCATTTCATTAATAATGCATAGTAGTATGATTGATAGATATGGCCACAAAAGCTGTAACTGTAATTCAGTGTTGCTGGTTGGTGGGTCAGGTAGATGATGCAGCTTAGAGTAAAAAAAAAATTCCAAAACTAAGCTTGGAAACAATAATGACATTATGTATTAAAAGGAATGAATAGTAAGATACTTTTATTTTGCACCTGTGTTATGTAAGAGTAATTTAGGAATGCTAATACAATGTTGAGCTATATAACAAAAGGCTCTATATGAATTAGTATTCATATCCATAATTCCCTAAGTACCAATCTGTATTTATTGTCAAACATTATCTAAACATTTTAATAAGGTGCTGTGCTCTGCCTCCACTGGAAATGTCACACATTTCAAGTGTGCATTTTGGGTGCAGGAATCACAAAAGTGTTAATAAAAAACACTTTGCCAAGTGTCGAAAACATGAAAAAAGAAAGAAGATAGAAAAAGAAATATGCTAAATGGGGTGTGTGTGTGTGTGTGTCTACACATTTCCACAATCTTATCAACAGCTCTCATACCAGCATTCCCTCCCTCTCTGACCTTTTCTGCAGTTTCATCTCTGTATGCTTATAAGAGAACATTAGCTACAGCCTATGATGTTTCATAAGAGTAAAGTATAATATACCGATAAGTAGACAAACTCTATACAGTATCTATTCTATACATATATATATATATATATTCCCTTTTTTGTTAATTTGGTTTTCTATAGCTGGTGGCTAAGCTCTAATATGGCAGTACAGCCACTGTTCAAATTTTCCAGTAGTGCTCCTTCATCTGTTGAATTTCAAGTAAAATTAGTAATTTAAAAGCGCCTAACCTCTTCCAATACAGTTAGCCTTCATATATTTATTACATAAACAATATTAATTTTGATTTCAAAATACCAAAAATGAATGTCTTTATAAAATAATGGCAAATCAGATGTTTTTTAACAGCTCTTCCTGAACTGCCTCTTTTCAGATTAAACCCTGGCTTTGTGCCATTTCCCTAAATATTTAGAAATGCATTCATTTATCAGGTCAATATATCACATGATAAAACATTCCATTACTAGCATAATTAATGTTTGCCTTCCTAACTCATAATCATCATCTCTTCTTGTTTCAGTTTCTCCTCCTAATATCATTCTTCCTCCGGCCTGCCTGCTGTCTTGCTGTGATTCGGGAAGCTTTCTAATCCATTTTGTATGAAGCTGGAGGATTATGGAGCAGACGATGTTACATCCACTGCTCTGCAAAATAGACTGACACATTCCTCTTCATGCTTCCTTCCTTTTCTCTAGTACACCGAAAAAGATATGATTTGCCATTAATCTGTTAAAAGATGCACACCAGGTGTGTCAGTCCTGTGGGAATAGAGAATAAATATCTGTAAACCAGCACTACAACAAGCACTGTTGCTCCCGACTGGAAAAAAAAAGATTACAGTTGGAATAATGAATAGACTTGTAATCATAGTGAGGGAGGATTCTTAGGATCTGAGATAACATTGGTGAATAAACAATACAGCAATAATAATTCATAATTATAATATTAATTGTCATTAGTAATCTGTAAAACACAACCATACATAAAAAACTAAATCGGGAAAAGAATTGTAATAAATGTAATGCTCATACTTGGTTTAACTCTATACTGTGTTAACTAAACTACAATCTGTGAGCTAAGTCTTGAGTTCCACCTCATAACCTATTGTTATTCATTCATTTGCATTCGGGAACATACTACCTGCTGGTTGAAGTGCACTTGATGTTCTAATGGCAGTAATCATTTAAATAAGAAACTATTGCGTTTACACGCTTTATTGTTCCCAATTAGCTAGAAATGAGGTATCACAAAGGCAACACTCTGTACAGATCACCCTGAAACCACAAGAGACTGTGTTAAAAGCATAAGGTGAATATTATCTTATTACCAAGCTATTAAAACACTGTAAACCAAATTACAAATCAGTTTATAATATACATCACAAGTGGGCGATACTAACAGCAAAAAAAAAATTCTATATTTCCCACAACACATGCTAGTCATTTTGGCTACCTCCATAAACAAGACCCAGCTCAAACTGTTATTGAACCAACACTGCGTCATGTGTGTGACTGTACCACTCCATTGAGTTACACAACCGCTAAAAGAATCCGATTCTGAAGAAATTCCTGAAATATTGCTGAACGGAGAGTTTCTCATAAAATCGGAAGAAAAGTAGATGAAGTGTGATATGTATTTATGTATCAGCCACAATGATTAATTAGAATATAGCAGAAGATAAATACTTTGTAAAATGTGTTTATTTTATACAGTTTTCTGTCCTGGTGCAAGATGCAATGCATGCATATTAACACACATTCCCAGGGGCCCAGGGGCAATTTTGTTTAGCCAGTCCACCTCCTGGCATGTTTTTAGGAGGAAATTAGAGACTCCGGAGGAAATCCACATTCTTTTAATTGTTTGAATAAAGCTTTTGGCCAAAGTGACTTACAACTGGAGAGTTAAGAGTCATGCTCAAGGATTCAGCAATGGCAACTTGGTGGTGCTTGAATTTGAACTTTCAAACTTCTGATTAATAGACCAATGTATTAATTACTGAGCCCCCACTTCTCTATTTCCATGAACCGACAGTCATTTCTGTACAGACAGGACTGAACTCAAGGTCCTTGACCAGAAAGGTACCAATATGCTGTACCATTTTGTACTATTGTGCATCCCACAAAATCATAAAAAAAAAACAAGATAGATCACTTCATCATGCATGCACATTTGCTAGCTATTGAATTAAAGCTGCACATCACACAGACAGTACACTAGAGTCTAAGTATTGAGAACCACATGCTGAAGCACCCTTATATTCATCAGATTGTTTAAGAAAGTTGCAAGGTGGGTCCTTCATAGATAGGACTTGTTTGTCCACCACTTCCCACAGATGCTTGATTGTATTAAGATTTGGAGAATTGGTAGGCCAATTCAATACCTTGATTTATGTCTCATGTTCCTCAAGCCATTCCTTAACAATATTGCAGTTTGGCAGAACGCATTATTCTGCTGAAAGATGCCACTGATATTAGGGAGTATCACAGCCTTGAAGGGTGCTGTAATACCTCCCGAAAGAAAGTCAACATAAATTCTGGGAGACGAGCAGAAAACTACACAGAGCATCTTGCTGCCTCCGTGGGCTTTTCTTTTTTTCATAGTGCATCCTGGAGCCATCTTTTCCCCAGGTAAAATAATTTAGTTGTTCTACCTATTATATATCTTGACAACTCTACTTTAAGAACATATACAAACATACTGTGTATTTTCCCAGAAATTCCTGCAAAAGATCATCATGGTGACAAAACACTAAGTCTACAAGTCATCAAAGACAACTAAAACCTTTATAGCGTAATGCGATTGCACACACACAGTGCATGTCATGCTTCAAGCAAGTTGTTGGATAGCTTTTGAAAATGAGTTTCCATCACTACTCAAATACGGATGCCAGGTATAGATTCAATGCATAAGATGCAATGAAAACGTTAAAGAAATACAATCAATTGGATCATATCTGCTCTTCCAGCACACTTAGACAGTTAATGCCTTATTCAGTAGTATCATTTACTACTTAAAAAAAAACAAAAAAAAAGCACTTTTCCAGATGCTCATCTGTGTCGGAGTGTGTCCTAACAGGCTCGGGCAGCGTGTTGCATAAGATTTAAGGGCTGTGACAAACCCTAGATGACATGGTGGAAGTAAACACAAGAGCACCACAGCCTCAGGAGCCAGATCCCTTCACGTGTCCTCATCTGACCATCACAAAGTCATCAGAGTGGCTTTTATTTCAATAGAAATCTTATAAAGGGCAAAACACAATGTTTAGTAATGATGTTTCCTAACTGGTAGCAAATCAGTGGAGTACAGAACTCTACAGGCAAAGCATGTATTCATTTAGTCGAGTGTTACTATTATTAGATACAGTAGTTCAAATATTGAGCTTGCTGAGTCTTGACAAAAATATTAAATGCTGTGCCACGTGTGTGCTCCGTCTTCTACGTGTTTTATACTTAGGGTACCATCTGTACGATCAAGAACTAACTGGGTTTGTGTTGGGTACTCTTGTTTTTTTCCTATTCATGCAACAATGTTACGACGTCTGACTGACAGCTGACAGATATTCCATTAAATACAACCGAGTAGAGAGATTTGCAAGACATTTGTGTGTTTATTTATTTATTTAGTTTTATACATTTAAAAAGAAAAGCATGCCATGCATGAAGGAGAAGATCTCAGCCTTCCTCAATCCACACACAGCCTGGAGCAATTCTCACCTCCATCCTGGTCTGAAACGGGTTATGGCACACACACAGAACGTCATCACGCTTTTTATGACCTCATAAAGGGTGCACGTGAAATTTTTCAAGCTGTGGTTTGGAGAAATCTAGACAAAACTAAAGCTTTTCTGTCTTCTGTTCACACTCATTTATTGTACGATCCCGTTGTGTAGAACACGATGCACAAGACCTTTATAACCTGTTTAAGAGCCACAACCTGTCAGGGCAGCAATAACCAGCAGGATCTTACATAACTACTGTTTTATTTCAGCCTATGTTGTACCAGTTGTGTAATGTGTCGTGTGTGTATATATATATATATATATATATATATATATATATATATATATATATATATATATATATATAAAATGAAACACTTGGCATACAAGGAAATAAAAAAGAAATAGACAGTGGATCAGCTTACCGGTGAGTGAGGAATTCAGGCGCTACGTGTCCAGTACAACATACACACACTGATGATAGACATGGTGCTGAAGGACCACCTGCCTCTGATCTGTGATATGATTTCACCTCTCTCTCTCTCTCTCTCTCTCTCTCTCTCTCTCTCTCTTTCGCTGAACGGGTGGGGGTGTATAGATATAGGCACTGCCAAGCAAACAGGACTGTACCATTCCACACAGGAAACTGGGTGAGAGAAAAGAAAAGAGAAGAAGAAAAGGGAGGGAGAGAGGGAGCGTTCATTTGGATGGCTCAAACAATACAGAAGGCAGGGTTGCCAAGTATGCTTCCAAAATCAGCACAATACAAAGAACACTTAAAACACGAAATGTCCAACAAATACTTAAAATCCACAGAGTATAAAATGTGTATTTTATTCACTCCTGTAGCTGGCCATATTCACTATTGGATTTATTTGCAAACACACTCTTAGCAGTAATGGTTAATGTATCATGTGACAGTGGACTGAAGTTTATTTAGTTTTTTTGTTGTTTGTTTTTTTTATGTTTAAGGTTATTATTTTGCTTTTTATGGGAGTTCATCTCTATAACCTCAATTTCAGAGAAGCCCAAACCCTTTCCAATGAAAAGTCAAACATGATTGAGGGCCATGACCAAATGTTGCATTCTACCTACTATTTATATTAAAACGAAAGATGCCATTTTAATCTAATTTACAATTTTATATTATAAAAATTAGTTTTCATTATTTTCATAAATGGCACGGCCCTAGTTTGCTCTATACCAATGTTATTTAATTTTAAGAGATGTACATTTTTTTGTCCTTAGACAATCCCTTTTCCTATCGCTCTTTTCAGCAGCACCTAAACAGTTACAATGCTCTATAAACAGAAACCCAGCAGTGTTCTGATTAATCTTCAGACTTTTATATTTACTCATTGAAATTTCTGATGAGTCTATTTCTTTTCTACCAGTAAAATGAAATAAAAGTGTGACAGTTATAATGCCACGGATGTAAAATAATCAAAATTGTTATTATTAAGTTTCCCAGAAGTTCTTTTTAAGGCTGTTTCTGCAAATGGTTCATTCCTGATTTTGAGTCACAGAGTTTTTTTATTGCCACTGTGATTTCTGGTTTGCTGATCAGGGATGTAAATATGAAGCTACATCTAGATTTTTGTTGCTGATCATTTCTATAAAATTCTTTTTGAATATAAATTCACTGAAAAGTTAAATAGTTTTTTTATTTTATTAAATTGCAAAAATATTTAAAATCTGTCCACCCCTAAACTGTAACATTGTTTTTTAGTGGTCTATTTACTGTATAAAAATATTACCTTTATAACATCCAAACAAACACAGGAAGGACATATGGAGCTGATGATAAATTTCAGGCCTGAAGCTGTGAAACTGTGAGACACCAACTGTACCTGCTGCACCACCCATCGAAAATATGAAGATTTGAAATTAGCTATTGTGGTTCACAGTTTGACACCCTGTCAACAGACAGTGGTAATCACTATCATTGTCCCTGAAGGACCAGAGGGACAAGTGGTTAGGTAATAATGCTCTCAATGCTGCAGCCAGAACACAAACCACAAGTCCCAAGCCTGAGAAATTGGGGAGGGTTGCTTCAGGGATGGAATCCAGCATAAAATTCTGTGCAAAAAACTAATACAACTTTTTTCTTAATATATTGTAAATTATATTTTTGTATGCTTTGTTTTTAAAAGCTTACCATAGTAAACTAAAAAAACAAAAAGGGAACTGAAAAATTATTACATGATACACTGCAAATGTGTCCATAATTACGGAAAATGAAGCAGTAAATAAATTGTGAATAAAAACTAGTCCCTGTTTTATGTATCATAGGTGTTTGTTCTCCTAATGAATAGTTAAAAATAAGCTAAGGCATTAGTGCACTTTAAAAAAAAACAAAATTGGGTCCAGACAGACAGATAGATGGATAGATACAGTATCGCACAATTCAGCAACCATTTTAGTATATAATTTAGTATATAATTTAGTATATATTCTTAAAGAACAATACTATAGAAATGAGATGAGAAGTAATGACGCACAAATAATTTGTTTCAGTATTTAAAAGTATCAGTATTTTACTTCACTATTTATTTTCAGACAACTTTGTACTTTCACTTATTAAATTTTTTACACAAATATCTGTACTTTCTACTTACATTTTTAAACCAAACTCATTATTTTTGTTTTAATCTATTTGGTGACATGATCAATATATTTTCTTTTCATTGTACACCGTTTTCAGCCCATGAACCTATTTCTTGTCATTTTTCAATCTACTGCTGGTGAATCAATTCCTGGCTCTCACACACCACAGACGTAGACTAGTTTACAAAGATAACAATAAGCAATGCAGAAGGTAACAAAAAGTCTGGGGTTAACGTGGATGAGACAGAGGGAGTCAGTGATGTAAACATGACTGAAAACAGAGACTTACCTGATCATCATCATCTTTTCTTTTCTTTTCTCTGGTGGATGTTCAGACTGGATACATTTATGATGTAACAAAAACTTTTATTATTTTGAATTAATATATCAATATGATGTGAGGTCCAGTTACCAGCGTGACACTAAAACAGATAGTAGTACTGTTTTTTATTTATTTATTTATTTATTTATTTTTACTTTTCGCACTACGACACTTTAATCACTTTAATCTCTGGACTGTCACTTTAACTCTGGACTTGCACAGCACAGTGCACTTTATACCACACCATACTGCACACGGTCACTTTAAGGACAATCACATCAACCACCTTAAATTTTTACTGTTTTACTGTTTACTGTCATAAGCATCCTTGTATATACACTTTTCTCTTATATATATCTTTATATATTTTATATAGTTTATACTCTTTATTTATCTCCTTTTTTTTTCTTGGTGTATTTTTTTCCCCATTCTATTCCCTCATGCCGGACCGTCGACCCACAGTTTCAGGATTTCTTGATATAAACTATGTTTTGAATCACAGTGACTGAAAATGCACAAACATCTAAATTCATTTATTTGATTGCATATTTGATTTATATTGATTGTAAGAGACCGGACAAGATTCACATTAAAAGTGTTATAAATTCTGTGTTTTGTATACACTCTTTTTTTATACACTGTATTTTCTCTGTCTGTATACACTCTCCAACAGAAGGCTCAAAAGATTCACCTTTGACCTGTTGGTTAATGTTGATCTGATGCCGTCTACTCGCCTTCTTAGTAAAATTCAAGAGTCATCAGCACAATTAATCAATTCAAGTTTAATAGAAATTTAAGGTTGACAGATTCTGACAACTGGTTTAACCATTTAACCAAGACTGTAGAAAGAACATTTACAGTACTTATAATCTTACACTCCAGTGCTCATGTTAGTTCTCACTCTCCAGTGTTCTGTATTGTTGAAAGATTTATGATCAAACTCTTGATATCACCCAAATGAAGATGGTTCCCCTTTTGAGTCTGGTTCCTCTCAGGGTTTCTTCCTCATAACATCTAAGGGAGTTTTTCCTTGCCACAGTCACCATGGCTGCTCATCAGAGATAAATACACACCATTCACCTTAACTGTTGATTTCTGTAAAGCTGCTTTGAGACAATGTCTGTTGTGAAAAGCACTATAGAAATAAACTTGACTTGACTTGACCATATTGCATTCAATGACTTATGCAATGAACTGATGCAGATATGTCCAGTCAAGAAGTCAAGAAGCTTTTATTGTCATTTCAACCATATATATAGCTGATGCAGTACACAGTGAAATGAAACAATGTTCCTCCAGAACCCTGATGCTACATAAAACAACATAAAACAATAATCACAGTAACAGAAAACACAGGGCCAATGACTAGTAAGAAAAATCCTTGCCACAGAAAGTGCATGTGTGCAACCTGGTGCAAACAAACAAATAGCTCCGCCATTAAAAATGAAGAAATGCAAACAGAATATTGTGCAAATGAGCAAATAGCAGCAATCAAGATAAAGTGAACGAAAAATGTTTTGAGGGGTTAAGAATATTTAGCTGAAAATAGTACTAATATATTTTAATCAACATGAACATTAACATCTGATAATGTAGTCACAAATGACTAAATGGGATGGAGGTTGAACAAGCAGTTTTGAGAATTTTCATTTCTGATCTGAGAAACTCTCCAAAGCACTTGAGATAAATTGTAATAATAAAAAAGAACACTGGTACTATAGTAGAAGGTAGCAGGGAGCGACTTTTATTTTCTGGGTTTGTTTGTGTGCTTCATTTCTAGCAGCCTCCCCGTTCAGTGTGGAAGCGAGTCTGTAGTGAGTCTGAGGTTAGCATTGAGGTTTGAACATTTCACTGATCAAATCCCGGTTCCTGACTGAGGTCCTGCTCAATAATGGGGGCTTGTATGGCGTTATGTTCACTTGCAAGCTGCGTAAGTGGTTTATTTTTTTATTCTTCCTTTCGTTTGTTTTGTTGACTCAGGCGGAACTTGGCAGACTAGCATGTCTAACAGCTAGCTTTGTTTATTCAGTAGGCTAGCATTGAGTCTAATACTGTATACACTCAGCTAATACTGTTCATGGAACTTCTGCTCCAGCTCTGCCTGGAGACATCAGCGTTATCTTCTGCTCTCCTAACATTCCTCATTACTGCTACTGTGTGGTTATAGTGAGGCTACATATTTTTCTATTGCTTATAATGTTTATGGGTTATGTTATGGTTTCGTATTTCCTTTAGAAAGCCTGTATTTCAGGTTGTACCTAATGTACTGTAAAGGGATTCAAATAAAAGCGTTTAGAAGACAGGCTTCCTCTTGTTTATTTCGGCGATCTGGTTTTATAATTCGACGTTTTATTTTTAATCCACACCTTAACACATTGAATATAGATATTTAACAGAGCCCTACATTATTTTTTCCCCAAATGTTTGACTGAAACTGGAAGACATGATGGGCGGGGTTTTGATGACGTCATACAAAATGAAAGACTGCTTTTATACATATAACTACCACAAAAAAAAAAAAAATGTATACATTAAACAACCAAGTGAAACCATTTGAATTGATAATAAAGCCTAAATCTTTGTAACAGCAAAGTATTGGCACTCTGAATACATTACATTGCACCTTGGTCCACTGCTCCTCCTCTGCCTGAGTGAAGAAGTGATTCATTGTAGACTTTTCATTGTTGTTCATAAGAGAAAACGGATGTTTGTTTTATTTTATTTTAATATTTACTTCTCTTTAATTCTCTAGGCATCATGTTTGTGTGGCTCTGCCCCATGTATTTTTTGTGGATGCTGTCCATCATCCAACAACTCAACAGTCACACGACTGGTCTTCTCCTTCCTCCTGTTGTTAGGCACGCTCGTGTCTATAATTATGATCCTACCTGGCATGGAGACTCAGCTTCGTAAGGTGAGAACGGCGTTCGTCATCCCATCCGTGCTTTTTGATGTTGTGATGCAACTATAACGTTATACCTTTTTTCTGTGATATTTATTCAGATTCCTGGGTTCTGCCAAGGTGGGAGCACTATACCTGGGCTCGAGAACCAGTTTAACTGTGACGTGATTGTGGGCTATAAATCCGTGTACCGCATGTGCTTTGCCATGGCCTGTTTCTTCTTTTTCTTCGCTGCCATCATGATTCGTGTCCGGAGCAGCAAAGATCCTCGGGCTGCCATTCAGAATGGGTGAGTTGTAGAATTACTGCACTTGTAGTACGCTGTCTGAGGTTATGATTGCACTGTGAAATAGTATATATTTTTTTCCATTATTGTGTAGAACTGGATTCGAAATTGTCTTGTTTTTTTTTTTTTATTTACAGATTCTGGTTCTTCAAGTTTCTAATCTTGGTGGGGATCACTGTTGGGGCCTTCTTCATACCTGATGGAACATTTCATGATGGTATATCTATACTGGTGCTAATACTTTTTTACACTATCAATAGACCAGGCACCAATCAACAAAACAGTTTCAGACGTTAAGTGAAATAAAACCAGAAACTTCATTTTGACAATCTGTACATAACTACATTTATATTTATGGCATATGGCACTGATCAGTATTTGGCAGATGCTTTTATCCAGTGTAAATTATGATCATCTCATTAATACAGCTGAGCGGTTGAGGGTTGAATGTCTTCTCAAGAGCCCAGCAGTGGCAGATGATGGTTATTTGTCAGCATACCCTATCTATTAGGTGTCCATTCATGGCACGTCTTTCCCAATAAAATCCTGTAAAACTGTAACACAAATATGAAAGTATTAGGAGGTGGGTTTGGTCTCAATTCGTAGTCCATGTACTGGTCATATATGATGCTGCTATTGTGTGATATTGTATTTAAAAGTATATCCCCAGATTCTGTGCACAATTACAAAACAGGAAATAGCAGCATTATTTCCACAGGCAGTAATCACAGAATAGACTAAAATTAATATTTATGGAATTCTGGTCCGTCATGGGGAAGTGGTATTGAGTTTTGAGCGATTGGAAATTGGTTTCAGTGCGATAGGAGGTAATTATTTTTAATGAGGTTTTTGAGATATGTGGATTGTGCTACTGGAAATGGGACAAGATGTTACTGTGTATCTCATTGTATTAGTAGTTGCTATTTCATGCGCAAATGACTCCTGAGGGAAATTAAAGAAACTCAGGAGCAATATCGAGAAGTGAGAGCTGGCCTTTAGTACTTGCTTGCTCCTTTTCAAATCGAAACTGCTCTGTAGTCACAACTTTTTAGTGCTTTATTTGGTAAGTTCTTGTGCATGTGGTCAGCAAATCATTTTTTGGAAACACACCGTTGAACAAGGCACAAGTGTGTAAGCATGTGTTCCCAGATCCACCAATCAGCAGTAGTTAATCATTGTTTCTAACTAATGATCCTTAGTTCTATAATATATCGTGAACTTTGTTCTTCCCATGTGTGTGAATACAGTGTGGTTCTACTTTGGCATTGTGGGTTCCTTTATGTTCATCCTGATCCAATTAATCCTGCTGATCGACTTCGCCCATTCATGGAATGAGGTGTGGGTTAGGAATGCCGAGGAGGGCAACAGCAAAGGCTGGTATTTTGGTAAGGCTGTCAATCTATTTCCTTATGATTTTTTAAGGTACACCCGTAATCTGAGAATGCGGATTTCTTTGCTTACAGGTCTCCTTTTCTTTACCATCCTTCACTACGCTCTGGCTTTTGCCGCTGTGGTGCTTTTCTATCTGTACTACACTAAACCTGACGACTGCACCGAGCACAAGGTCTTCATCAGCCTGAACCTCATCTTCTGTGTCATCGTCTCTGTGGTCTCCATTCTGCCCAAAGTGCAGGTATGATCATTGGACATTACACTTGCTTGTTAATATCTTGCTATATTGTACTCGATAAGAAAGACTTTGATGCAGTAAGGAAAGCAGCTTTTATGTTTCTCACTGTTCAGAAAATGACTTAATACAGTGGTCCCACACAAATTTTGGACGCACCCCCGCAGCCCCTATGGTACCTTAGTGAATTTATCTAGACCAGGGGTCAACAACCTTTTTGACACCGAGAGCTACTTCTTGGGTACCGACTAATGTGAAGGGCTACCAGTTTGATACACAATTCTGAAATAACAAATTTGCTCAATTTCCCTTTAATTATATGTTATTATTAATAATTAATGATATTCATCTATATCAGGGGTGTCAAACTCAATTGCACAGTGGGGCCAAACAGGATAAACATTTATTGAACACACTAAAACAATGTTTTTTTTTTAACATAAATATGAATAAAAACACTGGAATATTATTCCAGAATAAATAAACTTAAACTTTAAATAAATAGCTCTCCATAAAAATATCTCCTGTCAAAATTATACAAGTTAGAAATATTAACATGCTGAACAAATCAATAAAAACAAAAAAAAAGTTAATGTTAAAATAACAACAAATCAAAACAATCAGATTTGTTTGCTCTTATGCCATTTTATAAAAATAATCTTAAACTTTAAATAACTTAAAATATTTTGCTCTCCATAAAAATATCTCCAGTCAAACACAAGACTTCTCACAGCTTTATCATGCAGCTCTTCAGAAACTCTCCCTCAGTAAATAACCGGCTGATGTGCCTCTGATTTCTCCTCTGTTTTTACACCAGCTTCACTTTGTGATTTTGCTCTGGTGAAAAACATCTGCTGAAATGTCAGATTCTTCTTTAACTCTTCTACTTTCTGTATCTTCTGCTCTGCATTCAGGTTTTTCAGATTATCCTGATGTTTTGTCTTGTAGTTCCTTCTTAGATTCAATTCCTTAATTACAGCCACATTAACTCCACTAATAAGACACACGTGTTTACCGGCAGTGTCAGTAAACATCTACTCAGAATCCCATTGTGCTATTGTGAGGGGCTTCACAATAACTGTTCAATAGGGTTAAATACATCAACAGAAGCTCGACTTGATTGACGCTGGAATGTTCCCAGGTAGTCTAGCGTTCGCTTAGGCAGCTGAATCGCTGCATTATGGGATCTGTAGTTTGTGTTATCCGCGCTTCATATCGCTGCGACATTAATAACAATAATTATAGATCTGTATAAAATCAGCTCGCGGGCCGGATATAATTGTACGTCGGGCCGGATTTGACACTGAGTTTGACCACCCAGATCTATGTGAAGACACTGATCATGTTAATGATTTCTCACAACAATTATCAACAATGATTTAACAAGGTAGGAAACAGCTATATTTAGAAACGGCCCACGGGCGACTCATTGGTGAACTTTGATCTAGACATTGTCACTTTAATACAATAAGGGCTTTAAAAATTTTGTATGAAATTTTGTTAGTGAAAACAGTTTAAAATTTTATTCGTAACGTTCCTGAAAGTTCAAACCTGCGAGTTCCGAAACGTGAATTATCGGGGGTTGACTTAGTGCTTGAATTAATGTGTGTAGATGATGACCATGCAGTGGTCTTTAATGAAGATGCTTTGCCTTTGCTAATTGCAAGTTATTACTGATGTTTCAGGAAAATGTGTTAATAAGGTTTGATGAGCCCCTTTGCTGTCAGTCTCTGCTATATAGAGCCTCAGGGTTCCCTGGGTCCTATTTTGTGAATCACTGATTCAGAAAATCAGATATTTCAAATTGTTTTGCTTCATTTTGTCCCACAGGATGCTTCTCCACAATCAGGTCTGCTCCAGTCATCCCTCATCAGTTTGTACACCATGTACGTGACCTGGTCTGCCATGACCAACAACCCTAGTAAGTCCTTCACAAGACCACAATAGTTTTATTTATTTATTTATTTTATTGGCCTATTTAGTCACGTTTTATATATAATATAAATATTGTAATCTTTAACTTCCTCAGGTTAAAGAGATGTGAGTATCATGCTGTCGAATAGGCTTGTGTTCCCAATGTATGTATGGCTTTGAGAAAAGGGCTTTAGTTTTATCTAGTTATCCCCGGTAAACATGTATATACAATTAAGTATAGATTTCCTACATGATTTATATACAATACTGTGCAAAAGCTTCATACACCTTAATTTTTTATACATAGAAGTTTTTTCTGCATTGTTATGAATTCTGCATTATTGTGACCGTTCAATTTCTGAAGATTTCTTGTCAGTAAAGAAAGCAATTCACTACATTTTTCAAAGAAAAACATAATGAAGGCTATCAGGGTTAAAAAAATATATAAAAAAAAACACAGCAAGTGCCACAGTCTTCAGAATAAACGTTGGCACGGTTTTCATTTAGAAAAACTAACCAGTCAATATTTTCATCAAAATACACAAAGTGTACTTGGGAATTCGGATTAATTTTTAAAGGTAAAGGGTTGATACACCAAGTATTGACTTTGCTTGATGTCTGCAGCATTTCTACTCTTTGTACTCTATTAGTTTTATGTCAAAACATTTAATTTCCTCATTTGTAAATGCATTACAGCATTTCTTTACATGTCTCCTTTTCGCACAGTACTGTACACACAAAGTACATGGGAGATACAGTGGGGCAAAAAAGTATTTAGTCAGCCACCAATTGTGCAAGTTCTCCGCTTAAAAAGATGAGAGAGGCCTGTAATTTTCATCATAGGTACACTTCAACAAAAAAAATCCTGAAAATCACATTGTCTGATTTTTAAAGAATTTGTTTGCAAATTATGGTGGAAAATAAGTATTTGGTCAAAAACAAAAGTTCATCTCAATACTTTATTATATACCCTTTGTTGGCAATGACAGAGATCAAACATTTTCTGTAAGTTTCCACAAGGTTTTTACACACTGTTGCTGGTAGTTTGGCCCATTCCTCCATGCAGATCTCAGTGATGGGGGGGGGGGGGCCTGGGCTGCAGTCAGTGTTCCAATTCATTGAACATATTTGTTCACTAAGGTAGAGCACAGAGTGCTAACAGGCCACTCAAAATCTCATAGATCATATGCAATTGTGTGCCTTCAACTAGCAGTTTGACGTCAGGTGTCCCAATTCTTTTGTCCATATAGTGGATTTCATGAACGTCTATGTAGCCTTATTGCAGCAATGCACTGTTTTTGTCAGGACAACCCACCTGTAGGAACTCTCTTATAGTTCTTCCCAGTATTTTCTACTCTGAAACTGTTTATGTATATGCTTTTTAATGTCTTATACTTTGTGTTTAGTCATTTTGTGAGCGCATATGAATTTAAAGCTATTTCTGTATACGATGTGTTTAAGTGGTTTCAAGTGCAAATTTTCACACTGTTTATATGTAAGTAAAGTAAATATAAAAACTCATACAGTGTTTGTTGTCTCTAAACATTTGTTTGTGTGAATTTCTCTTAGATCGGTATTGTAATCCTAGCCTGCTGAGCCTGGTGTCCAATGTAAACGTCAGCACTACACAGCCTACACCAACCAGTGCCCCTGGTATCGTGCAGTGGTGGGACGCCCAGGGCATAGTGGGGCTTGTAATTTTCCTCTTTTGCACTTTTTATGCCAGGTACAGCATGAAAAAATACTAATGATAAATGAATGTCATGTTTCCACTTCAGTCTGTATATTATGAGTAGCTCTTACTCAGATAATATGGCTCTTTAAACTGGCTCCCGATGTTTATGTTGACTATAAAATTGTATCAGCTGACCAGTAGTTCGGACACAATGAAAGACAGTGTCTGTTACACGGCTTGTATCTAAACAGTAGCCTACCAAGAAAGTCATTGTTCACTGTCTTCCTCCTTCCTTTCACAACAATTTCTCTCGAGAGTTTTTCTTTTGGCATCGTTGTGCGTTTAAAAATCACCATCAGTGAAGCTTTTCTCCCGATGCCGTGCAGCTCAGAACACAGGTGAAGTGCGTTTTTTAATGCCCGGTTGTTTTCAGCGTGACGAATGATTCGCATTTCCTGTTGACAGTCCGAGTGAGCGGCAGGTCAAACGTCAGAGGAACCTTATCCATATTTATGATGTGGTGCGGCCCGATTCAGTGGGAGCGCACCTGATTTAATATAAAGAGTTACATTGGTTCACCTGAACCTGTTTGGCAATTTCATTGGTCTAATGTTATGGGGTTCAGTTTTTTGGCTTGAAGTTTGTGAAACCAGGAAAAACCCAGGAAAATCCATAAATTATCCGCACCATTGTTTAAGCTGCAGGGTTTAAAACGTGGGGAAAAAGTAGCGGCTTATAGTCCGGAAAATACGGTATGTGAGCAGGTTTCAATTAACAGCTATAACCAAATTATAGAACCGCTGATAACCGCCTAAAAGTCGCAATATGTTTTTCAGCATTTATGTATCTCAAAGACTAACTAACATTCTAAGTGTGGTGGAGAAAATGATATAAATAAATCCCTATGCATATGTCTCCACTACAAAGTTATCCTATTCCATTAATGTGAATGGGCAGGACTCCTAGCAAAGTTTTACACAGTGTACAAGTGACTGTTGAATCGACTTTATCTGTGTTCTTTGCTGGCTGTCTACATTACCATTTTTTTCTACTTCTGTGACTAGTGGACAGCTCCCCAAGTCTCCAAGAAAATGCGTTAGTCAGCAGATCAGCTAGTCTATTCAACCCCTAATTCGGTGTAAAATAAGAGATGCTCGAGTGCTGTTGTCAACAATTTCCTGACCAAGCACTGTTCCTGTCTGTTCATAGCATCCGCTCGTCCAGCAACGCTCAGGTGAACAAGCTGATGCAAACGGAGGAGGGTCACGACTCGGCTGTGGAGGGAACGGTGGGAGACGACGGCCTGCGGCGTGTGGTGGATAACGAGGAGGACGGAGTCACCTATAGTTACTCGTTCTTTCACTTTCACCTCTTCCTGGCCTCACTGTACATCATGATGACTCTCACCAACTGGTATAAGTAAGTGGGTTTATTGTATATATTATATTGGGGCAGGGATGGGCATGTATTTTAATATAAAATAGGACTTTGTCATTTGTATTTAATTGGGTTGATGAAAATGGCTTCATATTTTGTATCAAAATATTTTAGTGTTTTGTAGTTTTAAAATAGCATCGTTTTTATGACATAAAAATGCAGCCTCTGATGGGTGGCTACTCAGTACTTTGCACAGACTTGTTGAGATCAGAACAGAAAATGGATCCATATGGAAGAAGGTGGTGAAGGTAATAAACATGCAGCCTGTCAGCTTTTTATATAGGTGTCTAGTGAGTGATAAATAAATATTTGATTGCTGAATATTGTACCCTCATTGAAGTAGCTGTTTAGAAGGATCACGATTTTGCATGCCATTGCCTGAATGACTGCCTGACATAATATATTATATTTGACTAACAATCAAATGATTAATTAGTTAGAACTGGGTGCTTTGAATACCGGTGCCATCAGTTGTCTTCTTATGAATGACTTGTATGTCATTGAGTCCGTGTTGCTGATGCAAAGTAGCCCTTCGTCACCAAACACCAAGAAACTGAATTGGGATGCAATTATTCACAAACTGTTAAACATTAAACTGTTGGTTACTTTAAAACTAAACCTTATCTATGAGATCATGGGGATATTGTATGTGAATATTTGATCTGGTTGCATATGTCAGATTTATTTCATGACTCGGCCTGAGAAAAGCTGTTGCTATCAAACATTGTTTACTTAATCAACTGAGTCGGTGTAATGGTGAAGGGACACAGTAGATCAAAAAGGCCAATTGATAGAAGGTTTGTGAAGAAATTTCATGCTCCTTTGTAAAAGTATTTTTTTTAGTATGTTTAATATACAGTAATACACCAGTTTATTTTGATACATGGTGTATCTGCTGTATTTTGTAGTTTATTTTGGTACATGTAAAGTTAAGGTATTTGGTATTTTCTTTTTAAAGACATGTTGATGTTTATTTGTTCAAACATGTATTGGGGTAGGACTCAGGGTGATCCTTCTTCTGTAATGTCTAGTTGGATGAAGTGAAGGTGTTTAGGAACAACTTGAATTATTGGGAAATTCCCTGGTGTTTGATGTTTGTGCAGCTGGGTGTGCTGTAAATGAAATGATGTCATGATACTTAGTCACGTGATTAGTTAGTCATCTTTCCACTGAAGAAAAAAATTTCCATGAATGGAACCCTTGGAAATCTGGTTTGGAAATGAAACAATAAGGCTACAGTTCCTGTCGGGTGTGTCTTGATTGACTCCTTGACCAAATACTTAAACCTGTTACCATGAAAATGTTGTTTATACCTAGATTTCAGATAAAAGTCCGAAAGTAGGGATTTTTGCTCTGGCTCTCATTACTCAGTGAATCTCTAAAGGCAAAGAACAGCTTTATATGCTGCCCTTAAGAAGTGCTTTTATAAACATTGCCACCTGCTGATTCTCGTCTAATTGCTTGGTTTGGCTGTATATCTGGCAAACTTGATCTAAAATTAGTGTTTGGACTGGTATTATGAGCAGGGTAAAATGTATCATTACAGCATTAGGTATAGTAAACAAGCTATTGACTTTGGGGCAGGAGTTGATCTCAAACAAGCTAGTTGTAAACCGTTCATTGAAAAAAGAGAATACTGAGACATTGGGATAGAGAACAGACGATGCTCTTTGTTTACTATGTTGGAGTAATGAGTGTTAGTGTACAATGTTTTCTTTGATGTGTGGCTTGAGCCCACACAATTCTAAATAAAGTTTCCTGTGTACATTTTCAAATTTTCATGTACATGTTAAAACACTTAAATATATACTTTTGAATACATGTTCAATGTTCCTATGTATGAAAAAAAATACAAGTGTTATCTTTTCGAGATGCAGATGGGTTTCGCTTTTGACAAGTGTTAAAGTTCTGACGTGTGAATTGGAGCGAAACAGTTGTTGAATCAAGATAAAATGATTTCTTTTGCTGGAAATGAGTAATCATGATGGCACTAAGGTGCCAATAACATTCACTAATATCTGAAAGGTATTTATTTATTTTCTCCTCGAGGTAACTGGACGGCATTAAAGCTGCCCCATGTTTAGGAGCTAAATGTTTTCCTGATTTAGGAGCAAAGTACAAATAACGTACGGCTTCTATTCATTAAGTGTGTTATCATTCATGCTGGGTTTTTTTTTTTCTCGCAGACCTGACACTACCACCCAGGCCATGCAGAGCAGCATACCGGCAGTGTGGGTGAAAATCTGCTCCAGTTGGTTGGGACTGGTTCTCTACCTTTGGACGCTTTTGGCCCCAGTCGTCCTCCCCAACCGAGATTTTAGCTGAGCCATCTTTCTTCCTTAAATGGGCATATGTGAGGATGTATAGGAGTGTCGAGTGTGCTACTTCTCTTCTTAATGTTGTGGAGTTGTATACACAAAAATGTATATGTATTAATCTTCTCTAACTCGTTCATTTCAAATTCTTGGTGCATTTTCTGAAGTGTTTTTTCTCCTTGTATCTTTAAATACTTGCTACTTGTATTTTTAAAGGGACAACAGTTTAAACACCCTCCTAAAGCAGAAGGTGACGGTGCGGTACTATTCAACAGTCCGTTTATTTTAGCGATCCAGCCACAAATCTGAGTCTGCGTGATATTGCTGCTACAAATCTTCTCTACCTAAAGTCCACTGAATCTGGAGGCTCATTTCAATGTCAGGGTTGAATATTTCCGATTATTCAGGCACTTTGTCCTCAAGCAATTTCAGCATGGATGGGAGCATGTGATACCGGACTTGCTGATGGCTCATGGGGCTGTCAGAAGGGGTTGTTTATTTCCGGCCCTTACTGGAGCCTCATGGAGTCAGTGTGTGGGAGAGATAAGCACACCCTTCACTATTGCGACACATGCTGCATCACACTTGCTCCGAGCTGCAATATTAAACACTGATCTCTATTGCAAACATGGTGATGGTGCTTTTTTACCTCGTTTTGCTTTACTGCTGCAGCATAAACTGTGCCGTGTATCGTGTCAGGCAATAACTCGAAACGTCATTTCAGTGCTGGTTAGGGCTTCTCTCTAGTGGACTTAGTGGTACAGTCATTAACACTTCTAAAGGAAAAACTATATAAACCTATGCATGCACTAAAATATCACTTCTAAATCCAAGGTTTTATTGATTGCAACTGAACATGATATTCTGATATTTCAATCACAGAAGCTTGGTACAATACTGGATCGATTTGCTGAGCATTTTTTTTTTGATGTTGTGAAGTGGGCATGTGATCTTTTTGTTATTGAAACATTTCCTGTTCAATTTGTACCTTTTTTTTTTTTATCATTACTGATTGAAAATCCTTATTTTAATATATTTTGCACTGTATGTATGCTGTGTGTGTGTGTGTGTGTGTGTGTGTGTGTGTGTGTCCCAAGTACATATTGATGGTTGAAAGTGATTTCATTTTTTATTTTCAATACGTTGTTCAGTAATATATGGGGGTTTTGTGATTATTCAGTGGAGTATTCCGTCAACTCGGTTAAACTTTGGAGTGTTCTGGGTGTATTTCTATACATGAATATTGTAAACATTGAGATGTTTTACTTGCATTTAGAACTGTCCTTGAGGTCACATTGGACCAATTTGAAATGGTTAAATATATATAGTGTATATATATGTATGCAAAAACATCTGATATATTTTGCCCAGAAAAAAAACAATTAACCCAAGCATATTGTTGCACGTATGGTATTGATTTAAAAACAGCCTGAAAGGTTTTTTGTGGCGTCGAAACACTAAAAGTGCCTTAATTGATAACCTGGCTTATCAACAACGTCCAGGCCTGGATACAGACCTGAAGACACAAGTGCCTTTCTTGATTTATAGCATCCAAAAGGAGCTGTTTTGGCATTGCACAATGTTCAAGCATAGTGATTTATTGTAGTTTGATCTGCATGTGGTAATTCTAAACACTTCAATAAAAATCAACTCTACACATAATAGATGCGTTTTTCATCGTTCTTTATATGCCATATATGTAGAAGTTATCTTACATAACATCTATTGGGAGAGATGAAGGTTATTGTGTCCACTAGGTGGAACTGAGGTATTGCTTATACCTGTTAAGATGATGTCATTTCACAAAATATTCAGCATTTAGAGAAGCCAATTTAGAGGATTTAGTGTTAAAATGCTTAGTTTGCTAAGCATCATTCATCTTTATAATCAAACAATTAACTTTAAATAGTCATTTATTTTTCTTTTTTTAATGCTACATACAAAAATATCTCCATGTGCAAGCATTTCTTTCTCAAAATCTTCCCTTTTCACTCTTTTTAAATGGGTTTGTGTGTTGAAGCAGTTAGTCTTTAGTCTCAGGACCTCACTTTGGCCCCACTGAGCATTAAACCGTTTTTCATTTACAAGCAATTACCGCTCTCGCGCTTCTGAGGCGTTTGGCGCAAGACACAGCTAAAATGAGCGGTCTATGACTAAGAAAAACACTGGCGTATAAATTTTAAGAATGGTTCCGTTTCAAAGCAACGAGACAAAATATAATTATGTTTGGTAAATTCCACAGGCCTGAAACCGGACCTGTTTTAGGGGGCGAGAACACAGAGAGGATATAAAACACATTCACTATGCTTTTTAAAAGTGTGCATTTAAAACTTAATTGAACAAACTGGTGTTGCTTATTTTATTCTACAAAAATGGAGTATGCAAGACCTTTTCTTGAAAACACTATTGTACAGTCCTTCCCTCTGGTTTTGGGAACACAGTAGTGTGTAATGTGATGAGCGCTTGTTCTACCATATTGTTCTTGTCGAATGAGTGTGTGAGCAGTGAGCCTACTGTTATCGCAATCCATCGAAGTAACATCACTGTGCACTTTTATGTATTTTTCCTGCTCCAAATTGAACCAGCAATAATTAACCAGCTAATTAGGTTAGACTGGCTGTGTTAAAGGATGGAAAACACAGGGATGTGCACACTCCAGACCCAGGAGTGTTAAACACTACAGTTGGTCATATAGAAAATCAACTGAAACTTATCAGATAGTCTGTCACAGACAAAAGCTTTTTTATTATTATCATTTTTTTTTTTTCCATTTTTTAAAACTTGCTATGTGAACATTTTACTGTCAAAATATTAAAAGTGTGATTTATTCTTTTCAGCCTGTTTAGCAAGTGTAATATAAGTCAAGTTTTTTGTGAAAGTGAGGAAAGTCAGAGACAGTGTGAAAAGTAAAAGTCACACTTGCTCATTATCTACAAAAAAAGAAAAAAAAAATACAAACAGGTTCCTAAAATTAGCAAAGAATTTAAGGATCTTTAAGCCAATATGAGTGATAGTCTAACACCGAGTAGGAAAATTCAACATTGAGGAGTCAGCTGGTCATCGCTGCCAAGTCAGGCTCGGAAGAATGGGGGGAAAAAAAGCCCACGCTCTGCCCCAAACTCTCAGGTGAAGAATAAAGTTATCCTGGCATATTTATTATATTTGGCCTTCATCCTCGTTTTCTTGTACTCACGAGTTTATACTTCCTGGAAGCTCAGATCTATGCAGGGCTGTGTCCCAATAAACCAAAACTCAGACAACACAGCAAAACCATAGTTTTTTGGCCCGGACTACAAAAAAGATCAGATGAGGTCAAAGACTATTGCAGCTGTTGAACATGTATTAATGTTGCCAAAATCAACACCACACTGTCGACATGCTTGATCACTCGAACACATTATTAATCATTAAACATCCTTTTCTCATGTGCAGTATTTTAGTGATGAAGCTGGTCAATTTGTTTTTTTAGCTGCTACATTTATTTCGCTCAGTCTCACTTTGTCCATGTCAAGTCATTTAAAACGAACAGTGACAAATTGTTATTTGAGAAACAGGGTTATGCAGGGATTCTCTCTCCCCTTCTCTAATGTCGAATATAAATTTTCATTTCGCATTTAGAGATATCAGAGAAGTCATCATCTCTACTTTCAACAATTCAGCATGTACCCTTTGATTATGCAGGTTCTACATCATTTTTTTTTATTACCTGATGCTAAATTTAAGAGACTCGTTCCTGAAAATGTTCTTACAAAGCTTATACACTGACTTGCTGGTGGGTGGACCGGAAATATATCATGTTTGTGGAAATTGCACATGGTAACCATTAACCATAAGCATTCAGATCCACTGAAGTCACGTCATTAATATCAACCTGGAACAATTCCGGAGCTTTTTTTCTTTGATCGTGGGGCGGAAATAATAATGGAGCTGGGGCAGAACAAATGATGAATGTTCTTTGCACAGACCTTCGTTTGCACCCTGTAATTCTTTTTGTTCCTAATCCAAAACTTGACAAACCAGCTCATTTATCCTACCACGGTAGATTTTTGTGGAAAAAAATAAATATATTAATTTGGAGAAGGGCTGCACAAACCATGCCCTAATTGTGAAATGACTGAACGTGCCTGTCAGAGGTGTAATTGCATTCTAAGTGTAAGGCTCAGGCACATTGGATTACAGTGCTGTATGGAGCACAGCTAATTGAGTTTTGGCACTGCTGGCACATGTGCACACTGAACATCTACCCTGACATTACCACACTATTTGTTTCTTCGTGTCATAGATCCTGCATGCCAGTGTGGCTTTGTAGGTTTGGAAAGGGTCTGATTATCCTGAGCTTGGAGGGATTCAAATGTTCAGTAAGAGAAATGTCCTGAAAGTACTGTACATATGTGCACACTGTAGCTATGTAGTCTTTTAATGCGGGTAGGAGCATTCATAGCCTATTAAAATGAAATAGTGTTGCAGATATTGTAGATGAGGCACTGCATTGGCAGTATTCAGAATCAGAAATACCTTTATTACCAATTATGTTTACACACACAGGGAATTTGACTTGGTACAGACATAGTGACGTAATTAGGGATTACACAGAAGAGATGGAATATATCGAAATATAATATAACAGACAATTAAATAATGCACTATATACAAAAGTGGAAATATTGTTTAAATGAATGTACAGATATGTTATTCGTAGAATGTAAACTATATAATATAAAGAGTACTAGAGCTGAAATCCGCATTGTTGATTTGCTTTTATACTAAGATAGGGGCATAATCAGTAATATGAGCAGAAACGAGCGAGAGAGAGGGAGAGAGAAACTGATTCGACATCATTTTGAGGACATCATTATCCGCCTTATTGTTCCGTCTACCTCTGCAGCACTGTTGAATATGTTAGTGTCACAGCAGCCTGCAGTACAGTCTTTCTGTTTCTCTCTCACTATCCCTTTAGTGTGCACTGCGCAAGTGCAGCAGGCCTCTGAGGGGAGACTAATGTAGTTATATAATACTCTCTGTGCTGCTTGAAGAGATGCATGCAGGTAACGGGATTACATAAGCCTGCAAGGATCCTATTGTCAATGTGTGGCGCTCTCACGCTGTAGTGTTTTTTGTTGTTGTTGTTGTTTTGTTTTGTTTTGTTTTTTTGCTGCTGCTGCTCTGTCCATTATTCTCTTTCTGTCTCTTCCTCTCTCACCCCCTCAAGGTACGAAGCTTAACATGATGGAAATGAAAATAAAATAAAGAGAATGTAACCACATGTAGAGTACAAAGAGTTTCTGTGGTGCGCATACAGACACACACACATACACACATTTGAGTGCAGATGAAAATGAAACTAACAGAACAGCTATTTTAGACAGCATCCCTGTCTCCCCCCCTACACACGTTACCCTCCATGCAGCAACGTGTGTGAGTCAGCCTCGCGCCGTGGCTGCCATGACGATAGACATGCCGCCCCCTCATTCTCTGCAGGGAGTCTGAGCAGTGCTGGCATCCGATGACAAGGCCAGAGCCCGGAGAGCTTTGACTCATCACCTGAGTGCCAGGTGAACTTTACTGTGCGCTGCAGGAGCTCCAGAAGCCTGTCACCTCTTTTTCAACTCAGAGTGCCAGATGATGCACAACCACAGACTTTCTTATTGACCGCTTTACTACACTTTTTTTTCAACAATAAAGTCTGCACATTTGCATATATTTCCCGGTAATGAATATGCAATGCTTTTTCCGCTCTGTGAGCAATGAGGAACCATTTATGTGCAAGTTTGCCCTCTAGCCAAATTATCTCGGCGGCATAAGAAAATAAATTGATGCTGCTTACAGTGATAATGTCTGCATATTCAACTGAATTGGCTGAACTCGACCGGTAACTCTTATTTCTAACAGTTACACTATTCGACTGTGACACATGCCATAAATATTGCATGACATCACTGGCAAAATAACAAACAGAACCCCAGAACTTGCTTATAAACACTGCATAGTATGTGCTGTGCTTTAGTTATGTATTTAACAATAAAACAGACCAATGTTTTACAGTAGGTTATATGTGGAGAGGAAAGGGGGGTCTCTGGAGAGTTTTAAGAGGCAGAGTGAGTAACTCCATGCAGAACAGTGGGAGAGTGGGCGTGAGTAATTCTATCTCAAACAGACCATAGGAGAGCAAGAGAGAAAGAGGAAACAGTTGTGTCTGTACAATGCTGCCAAAGTAAACTGACAGTCTCCATCCGTGCTGAATAATTCGACAGCAGAAGAGACAAATCTGACCTTGTGAAATGACAAGACATCCAACCAGTTTGCCCAGTAAAACTGGATTGGTTTTAAGTTTTGGATGACAGGTAATTAAATCCCTCTTCAACCTTCTCTTGGTGTTGCTCACTGCATGTCTTCCAAACTTAAAAATAATACCTTTCATGAAGAACTTTCATGTTTTTAAATCTATTTTTACAGCTCTGCAAAGTGGGATTTAAGATCATTCATCATAATCATCATCATCTTTATCATTATCATCATCATCATCACTATCCTTTGGTAGATCCAAAAAATGTTGCTACCATTGAATAATGTCATTAGCAACAGAATATCATACAAGACAATCAATTCTTTAGACTATAGTTCTTTAAGGGATATTGTATTTACAATAACTTTCAGATTAATTGGAAGAAAAAACAACCACCTTAAACTAACCCCATCTAAATCAACCACTTATTAACGATTAATATACAGGGTTAACTGAGAACAGGCATGCCTTTTAAACAGTCCCATGTGGGCTATTTATGACTTAGGGTTGCATTAAATAGCCTTATCTCAAACTGAGGAAGCTAAGCAGTGTCGGGGAGTACGAGTGCACAAGGGAATAAAAGAAAAAATGTGCCGACTTAAGCAACCTCTTCCCTGACACATGATATGCTCAATGGAAAATCAGGTCTTGCCATTTCTTACACAAAAATATCCAATAGTTTTGATGTTGAGGGATTGGTGTACGAATAATTCCCACTAAAGTGTTTTTTTCTTACCAGTGGAAGTGTGTCGGTAGCATGGAAAAGCTCTTGCCACCCCAACTGCCACCCGGGAATGGACCTCAAATCACATTTCTGACACTTTTATTCCTATTCTCACTACATATTTTGTCCCTCTACATCAAATGCCCAAATTAGGGCCTGCAAGCCAAAGTTGGCCCATGGTGAGTTTTGATTTGGTCTGTCATGCCATATATGAGACCATGGAAAAAGGGGAAAACATGGAAAAGGACCAGCTTCATGTCTCTCATTGGAGGTCACTAAATAGCTGTATTTGGCAGTTATTGGATTGTTTTATGTTGTAATGATAAGTTTCACTGAACTAGAATTTAAAAATAAAACTGCATTAGTTAAGCAGATTACAGAGTCATGTTTTTTTTACTCATTTATTTCTAATTGAATATTATGAAATCATAAATGAAAAATAATCAATGCATTATTATGATATTAAAATGATAATGCAACATTTATTTTTGGCTCAGGCACTCAATCAAGTGAAAAAGGTTTGGGCACCTCTGTTCTACATGAACATTGTTTAAATATGTATAATAATATATAATCCTATATTTCAGAGCTTTGGAGCATTCGGTTTACTAAACTTTCCACAGACTGAACTTATTCGGTCCAAGTCAACCTTTATAGGCTTAAACGTTTTTAGTTTGAGGTTTTTAATTAAACCTCATAGTTTAAGGGACTTGTGTAGCCCCTAATACCTCAAATAAATCAATTTTAAATATAATTCATTCATTCACCTTCAGTAATCACTTCATCCTAATCAGGGTTTCAGTGGATCCTGAGCTTATTCCAGGGATTGGCCACAATTCACACAGGACAGAACATCAGTCCATGGCAGGGCACCATACACACATGTTCACACACTCATTCACACCTATGGGCAATTTTGGCATATATTCATTAAATCGTTTTTGGCCAGTAAGTGCATATCAGAGAACCTGGAGCAAACCCACATGAAATAAAGGAGAAATTCACACAGACAGTAACCAGAGTTCCGAACCGGAGACCCTAGAGCTGTGAGGTAATAATAAATATAATAATTTTTAGAAAGGTTGGGGTGTGATTTCCACCGCTGTAATTAAATTAACAATCATGGATCCCCAGGGTTTGCTTTGTAGACACCACTTTGATTAGGGCTGCTGTAGAACACAAATGGCCATGACATTATATAACTATTTATTTTGCACCAGGAACAAATCAGATTTTGTGCAAATGGAAGCTTGTCCTGTTTGCCATTAAATAATTCAACTTCTTTTAGAAACCTGGACACACCACTGACAGTGCGAGTAGAGCAGCAGTCTAGAAGAGAATTCATCAAAGTAGGGTTTATGTGAGTGTAAGAATAACTCACTTCCCTTTTAATATGGGAAAAGTATGTATGTATATGGGCCCCTGAGCAAGGCCCCTAACCCTGCTATCTATAAATCTGCTCCTGGGTTACAGCACCTTGACTGACCCCAGCCTTCTGTCAAGCTGGTATGATATGCAAAAAATTTGCAATGTCCCTTTGGGATTAACAAAATAAATATCCTGTATACTGCAATGTTTTTTTTTTCGAGATCGTCCATTGAAGAATGCTGCAATTTGGAATTTTTGGAATGTTCCATGACGTCATCTGACAGCCGCCTCAAGCGAGGGGTGGGTGAAGGAGGGGAGAGAGAGAGGACCGGGGGGTCTTTGGGCCAATGAGCGCCAGGTATCGACGGCGCCTTATGATTATTAATGAGCAAGAAACCTTTTAAGAGAGTCCAGTGGCGGGAGGAGGGAGGGGGCGTGGCCCTCGGGGCTGCTCGTGCGGGGAGGTGCGGCGCCGAGCGGCGCGAACTTGGTGGGTTTTTTCTTTTTTGCGTGGCGCGAGAGGCTGAGCGATCGAGTGCGCGAGAGAAGTGCGCGAGCGTTGTTGTGCTCGCGCGGCTGAATGTCGGGATTGCGCTTCCCGTTTGACAAGAAGGAGGGGAAAGAAAAGGAAGAGAGAGAGAGAGAGAGAGAGAGAGAGAGAGAGAAGCAGAAGCAGAAGTACTCGCTCTCGCACGTCGCATGACAGGGATGCAGACCTCTGGACTCGGCTTGTCGACGGAATAAATGAGCGCGGCGGTGGACAGCAGTGACAGGTAAGCCAGGACATGTCTATGTTCTTCACTTTGTCGTTTGGAAGCGGTGTTAAAGAAAACGAAAACAAAGCAAAACGCTTTGCGGACAGTAAGGGGACAGTTTTTAGGACATTTCCTAGAGTCTTGCTGAATGTGCTTGGTGTACGGACATAGCGTTTATACCGTACACAGAAAACAGCTCTAAAACATGGAATGTACCATTAGTTTGTGTAAAGGGTTGAACACGGTGAACATGGACTTCCTGTACAGCCAGCTGACTCTTTTGCAACGGCAACGAATGACTCGTGTGTCTGCAATCTCCAAATCAGACGGGCGAAATGTAGGAGTGAAAGAGAAAATACCCCTATTCTAGATTTACTGAGTCTCTGACTGTAGCAGGGAGAAAGAAGAATCATCTCTCATTCTTTCTGAGAGTGAGGAAGACACAAGAGAAGAAATGAGAAGACAAGAGATGACAAAAGTAGAGAAGAGAAGAGGTGAGGAAAAGTGAAGAGAAGAGACAAGACAAGAAGAGCAGGCAGCACTGCATGTTCTGTGTATCCTGGATAAACACTTGATATTCTTGGAATTTCGACTGTACTTTGGAAGTGAGGATGTCTATACCATTAGCACTGCCTTAACACACACACACACACACACACACACACACACACACACACACACACACACACACTGCCATTCCCCATCCATGTCCTCCAGCTGACAGCTTAATTGTCCACTTCTGTCTACAAATATTTCATGCAGTTTATACATTGTTCATTCAGTCAAATCGCAGCTCCTCATGTGGCAAACTGACCTCCCAGAGCAGAGCACCATGTTGTTATCTTTTGTATTTATTTATTTATTTGACATTCGATTTTAATCAACACAAACACCCCACACACACACACACACACATACACACACACACACACACCCCACCCATCCTGCTGCTGATGCTAAGCAGGCTGATTTCTAATTCAGGTTACATCTATTATTTGTGATGCTTAAATGTACATTAACATAACACAGGTGCAAACCCATCATACACAAGTGCAGATCACTTTCATCCCTCGCCCTGTGCTGTAGTCAAACTCAGCCGTCTGTCTGTCTGTCTGTCTGTCTGTCTGTCTGTCTGTCTGTCTGTCTGTCTATCTATCTATCTATCTATCTATCTATCTATCTATCTATCTATCTATCTATCTATCTATCTATAAATAATAAGGAAGGAAGGAAAGCTTAAAGAGCATCTATTGTTCAGGTTAGGGTTTCTTGACCTTGGTGCTGTTCACTGTTAATGTCTCCTGTTGTGCTTTGTGTCTTTTTTACCATCCAAGGCAAATATAGTGAGCAACGAAACAGACTTCCTTCAGTGCGGTTCATTTTTGTTTCTAGACTGATTGAAGATTAATTTAGACCTACGAAAAATTCATATCCATCTATCTATCTATCTATCTATCTATCTATCTATCTATCTATCTATCATCTATCTATCTATCTATATAGCTGTGTATATATGAATGTATACATATATATATACACACACACACACACACACACACACACACACACACACACACACATATATATATATATATATATATATATATATATATATATATATATATATATATATATAAAATATATTTATTTATTTTGTGTGTGTGTGTGTGTCTGTATACATTCATAGATAGATAGATAGATAGATAGATAGATAGATAGATAGATAGATAGATAGATGGAAAGGAACAGAGTATAGAAACAGAACGGGCTGCTTTTTTCCCCTCCCATTGGAATAATATTGTATAGCCTACTCGTCTCCGCGTCAGGCATTTTCATGGAAATTTGATCACGTGAATCTGAGTTTTATCCTTGTCTTTTTTGCAATTTGATCTGGTTTCTGATTTACAGTTCTCACCTCAAGGGTTTATTAATGATCAGTAATGATCAGTCCATTTCTTGGAGATGGACAAAAGTGTTTTTTTATTTTATTTATTTATTTTTTTCAAAGAGCTGCAATGTTGCTGGTTGACAGACAAGTTACAATAAATTATAATTAATAATTTTTAGTACAATTAGTTTTAAATGTCTGTCATGGTCTGAGGAATTCTGCTGGCTGCTGCTTTTGCTTTATTGAATTAGTTTTTATTCATTCAATAATTGATTTATTTAATAATCACTCATTACTTGGGTTTTCAAGACAGAACACTGTACTCATTTGCTGAATCGACTACATTAAGAACGCTAATATGAGATTATGCAACAGGGTGCATTTTGAAAGAAAATTTTACTTAGTTTCATTTACTTTTTTCACTGACAATGCAGTGCAAAAATCAAAAATTGATGCTCATATAAATAAGCTGTTTTTGACAGTTACATTTATTTCATTTATTAAACCTGTCATTAAACACGCATACCAAGATTGCAAACCTTTCCCAAAGTTGGTGTATAAGGATTTTTATATTTTGTTTCCACACTTTTAACAGAAAGGTCTGGTGACTTGGTCGGTCATTCTGTTACACACAGTTCTGAAATCAAAACATGACTGGCAGTGTATATCTATGTAAGTGTGTTCACTATTGCTGAGGTAGTTCTGTTTTGTTGAAGATGAATGACCCTTGTTGCTTGTGATGGTGAGTGTGACTTGTAAGACAGTCCATCTGAATGCTGTGGGAGTAATATTTTTCCACTAGCAATTATTTAAACTCTGGTGTGTAGCTGTGGTTTTCTCTGTTTGCCCCTGTAATGAACTCACATTTGTTTCTGGTCATTTGGAGGAAAATTGCAGTACTTTTTTCTGACTGCTTGAACAGATCCTCTGTTTAAATTGGCCTCATTTTTATGCCACTTTGGATAAATGTGTTCTGAAATCAGTAGATGGAAACGGTAAATGTAATTCTTACTGACATTGCATTTAATTGAGCAAACTGTATACAAATAGATTTACACAAATTTTCTTTTTTACTTTTGAAATTAAATTCTGTATAATGCTCATATCCCACTGGTGTAAATGTACGGTTATATAACGAATACTTGGCGAATAAGGTCCACTGTCTTTGTACGATATTAGAAAATCTGACTGGTGTTATGGATTTTGTGAAATGCAGTGTTTCTTTCATATGGTTGTGGCCAATCACATGCGCATGCATGTAAAATATTTGGCTGAAAGCAACTCTTCGAGATATAGAAGCATATTCCCAGATTTGTTTTTATTTGCTGTGATCGAGAGGATGTGATGGACAAATCGGTGTTTATTCTCTGTGTTCAGTTTAAAGCAGATGTGTCTCATCTGTTTAGAGTTCATGGAGCCAGTCATTACTGGTAAACTGAAATGGCGGAGGTATAATACAAAGCATTGTTTGCGGAGTTTTTTTATTGATTTTAATACACCAAGTCTTAAATCACGTTATATCCTGCATAATATCTGTAATACCTTTCATCATTTTGAACCATTTTCTCTTTGAGCCCTTTATTCAGTCAGTTCCCTGTAGACGACAGCACATTTCACAGCACTTAGCACACCCCAAACAAGTCTAAGGAATGAAATACAGCTCATAAAAACACAATGTATCTCTACCCAAACTGCTATTTTGGGCAGGTAATCGTTTGAAGGTCAGCATAGTACACTTCTCATTTCACTTATTAATCTCTTGTTTATAGCCGTGGAATATATTAGCAGGACGAGTATGGCACGAGCTGTTAAGATGAAGAGGATTCATGAGGAAGGCAAGGACGAGCGTCTGAAATATAAGGCCATGCCGAAACGAGGCTGACCATCCATCAGTTAACAGTACAGCCATGTGTTCTGGTCTCAACCTACCATGCATGAAGATGTTACATGGTTTCTAACTCCTGCTTTGGTTTATTGGTGCCTGTGATGTGAAAGAATGTGCCGTCACTTGCATTAAACCCATTCACTGGCCACTGACCCTCTGCCAGAGCTCTGTTTTCAATTGAACATTGGCTAGTTTATGTCCATTTTCATTCCAGCATCATGTAGATGTTTGTTTTCTATTTAAAAGTTCTTTATTTATTTTCGTAACTTTTTTGGAGGCAAATGTTAATGTTTGTCTCACGTTGCTAAAAATATGAAGAAATCACTCTAAAAGCTACTGCTGAAATACAATTTTGCCTGCTAAAATCCTGGTGCTATGTTTCTATTTTATCACTAGTCTCTCACCTTCCTCAGGTTGGCATCCTGATTGAGAACACATTCTCTCCTGTTACAGAAGAAGTGTGCTCATAACACGTTTTCTGTGAATAATAGCATGAATCATTCTCCTCGCTGATTTTTTTTTTTATTTTTGTTTGTTTGCCTTAGATTTAAAAATTCAGCTCTACATCAGACACTTTTACCTCGAAATTTTCACACAACTGCTACACATCTGACAGTCTGCTATGTGTCTGTGATTGCAGCGATCAGTTAATCATTAGCTCTAGCTTCGCACCTCGGAATGTCAACATCAGTGCTGTCACTATCACACCTCAACCACATGTCCTTCATTGCAGGCTTTTTTCATATCAGCGTTGCGTGTTGGTTAGACATTGTGTAAATCTAGCTTCAGTTTGGTTACTGTAAGACTGATATTATCATGCTAATACCAGGAAAAGCCTGTTCAGGTCAGACATGAGGAAAAGGGACGGGTGGATTTAACTTTTGATGTTTTGCCAATTTGAAGACACTGGAGACGGAAGAAACCTGTAAGGTTACGAAGAAAACTTATAAAACTCTGAGAAGAGCCAGATTTCATGCAGGTACGTGACCAAAAGTGTGTGGACACCTGAAACTTATATCCATTTATGGTTGTTGGTACATTACCCCTTTGCTGCTGTTTTAGCCTTCTAGATTTTGGAACATGATCTTTTCCAATTAATCTACAAGAGTGTCCAGCTAGTGATAGTGGGCGAGAAGGCTAGGTGCCCGCTTAGTATTTTATTGCAATCTTAAGCGGGGTTGATTTCAGGTCTCTGTGCTGGTCACTCAAGTTTTTCCACTCCAGCCTTGGCAAAACATGTTTTCACGTTGTGTACAGGATCATTGTCATGCTGAAACAGGTTTGGGCCTCTTGGTTCCAGTGAAGAGAAATCTTAATGCTACGGCACACAACAACATGCTAGACATTTGTGTGCTTCCGACTTGTGGCAGCAGTTTGGCCAATAACCTCATATGAGTTTGATGGTCAGGTGTCCACTTCGGCTGCACAGTGTATGTAAATTAACAATACCAAGTTGAAAAATGACTGCACCATTTGCATTGCTTGTATACGAGTACTTGGGTTGTCCGGAGGGGTTAAAAGATCTGGAGGTTATTTTGTCACTGTTAAAAAAGCGTTAAATAAGATTTAATTTCAATAAGAAAACATTTCCTGCAGGAAACCGAAAATTATTAGTATGGGAAGAAGGACTGCTCTGGATGAACAAGGGACTCATGATCAACTATCATAAAACTTTAAAGAGTCATTAATCATCTCGCACGCTGTATTAAGAATCAAGTACGCTTTATTTGTGCAGATTCAGTTATTATTATGTCTTGTGGAGTATTTATAAATCAGACAAAAATGCAATTATTATGATCCCCCATATTATATTTTTATAATGATGAACATTTTGTAGATTCTGCATCTACAATGTATTACCTCAGCTGTAAAAAATAAAAATAAAAAGATTAATTAAAAAATAATGAACCAAAAAAAAAAAAAAAAAAAAACTGATCGATGGATTGGAGTTGCTGCAAATCTACTTCCAGCAATGATAAGGATTTAGGAAACTAACTAAGAGTACTTTAGCGCACATCAAAATGTTGCCGGTAGCTGTTCCTATTCGGGCCTCATACAACAGAGACATGCTCACGCACTCCCACTTGGAACATCCCTCGGCCATTGTTTGTAGCGTGACTGTGTACACAAGGGCTACAGAATCCCCAGGACTGAAGGAAGCACAGGCTGACACAATCTTTTCATGTCATTAGTTACTTCTCATGTTCTTTAAAACACTGGGGAAATAATTGAGCACCTGCACCCAGGAGGAAAAGCATTCAAAGACCTATAAATATAATCCCCACAACCGCCCACACACACACACACACACACACACACACACACACACACACACACACACACACACACACACACTACGTCCTCACTTACTCATAGTCTCTTTAAACTTGAGAATATTCCATTGTTGGCATAACAAGAAATATGATAGGTCTATGAAACATGACCTTGATGTTAAGATTAGTGCATAGCATGGGGTTCAGGATCTATGCGTATGCTTGTACAATCACTGTGTTTCTATAATATTTTCATAACATGCCACTGTACATGTGGGTGAAAGCAAGTTGTTTCTAATCTAAGCTCCACGTCACGGTTGTGCACTTTTAACATTATTGTTCAGAGCAGTAACGTTCACGCTACTGAGCCAAGTGCTGTCATTTTGTCATTTCTTTTCGAAGCAAAGTATCTTAGCAATTTTTGTCCAGCGCTTTTTTTTTATTTTATTTTATTTGTGACTTTTTTTAATTGCAGTATATATCATTTCGTTACCTGAGCGTCGTACATTAGCAGTCGTTTGCAGGTTTGTCCTGGAGCGCCGTGCTGCTGACTGTGTGTAATTTAGGTCAGGAGTCTAGGCGATTGCTGTGCGGTCTTGTTAAACATTATTTGGCCCGGACCCAGGGGAGTGTTGGCTACCTCTGCAGATGAAGATAGCATTTCCTTGTCCCTAGAAGCAAACTCATCTGATCAGCCCGTGACCGCGGTTCTACTTTAAATAACCCGGAGTCTCGCTGACGCGGTGAACGATAAACATCTGCATGAAATTTCAGCAACGCAGACTTGTTAGTGTTTTTGCCGATTTGCAACAGTCCAAAACATTAGTGGTTTTGCCACAGGACAAGAAAGTGATGTCGAAGAGCTGTGTTTAGTGTGCGTTCTGCTCGCTTTCGCAAGCACGGCGGCGCATCACCATTACGTACGCCACAAGTATGCTTCTAGGACCTCATTGCACTGCCCTCAGTGACCAGTCTGAGCACAAAAATGCATTTATAGCAAGACTTGTTTTTGAGGTTTTCGTGGTTGGATGTAGACTTATGTTTAAGATCAGCACGTATATTTTTGCACACGAGGAACAACTCGCATCTCGGTCGATCTCGTTTTCAGTCATCCCAACTACCGTACTCTATATTCTTTATATCACTATGTACAGAAATACTGTATGTGGATAGAAATGTCTTACCTGTTTCATTTTTTTGTTTAATTATAGAGGATTTTTTTTATCCAGAACAACTTATAGAGGTGCTTTGTAGCCTCCATCCAAAAATATATCCTATTGCTGTTATAATCAGGTCAAAATGTGCTATTTAGAGGTTTCCGAAAAGCAAACAAAAACAGCACATGTTGTGTTTTTCTTATGATTAGTGCTTATTTATGTGCATAGTGAAGAAGTAGTTCTTAGTTCTTTGTGACTCAGTGTTCGGACGGCCAGAGACAGACACTCTGTCTGCTTTAGCGCTTCCCTTCTCTCACTGACACACACACACACACACACACACACACACACACACACACACTCCTCTATTCTGTGGTGTCTGCCTCCGATCTTCTTTTACTTGCAACCTTAACATCATTGTACATGTCTGTTTTCACATCTATGCTCTTTTTTGTTCCAATTTTGAGCTCCCAGTTGTCTCAGTGGTACTCTGAGGGAGTTGGTAGATATCCTGGAGCCTGCACATTTAGCTGTAGAGATATGTGCTCAGGGGGAGGACGAGGTTTTGGTTGGAAATTCCTCAGGCTGTGAGGAGATTTAGCGGCAGCAGGCAGCCCTCGTGAACAGAATCCCTTGCCTCTGTGGCATTAGATGTTTGGGTAAGACGCAAGGCATCCTTTAGGTCTGTTATGTTATTCAGTTTCTGTGCTGTGAAATGAGCAGGATTGTGAGTGTTAGTCGGTGGAGGGGTGCGCGTGCGTGTGTGTGTGTGTGTGTGTGTGTGTGTGTGTGTGTGTGTGTGTGTGTGTGTGTGTGTGTGTTTTGTGTAATGGCTGGGTTTTGCAGTCAGTTTTTGTTTCAGTATGAACATTATGGCACACTATGTGGGCAGAAGGCCGGTTGCATACGTGTACGTACGTGTATGCCGTAGCGTTCCTGTTCCCCGAAACTAGAACTAAGGGGCTCGAACCTGT
Organism: Silurus meridionalis; assembly: GCF_014805685.1. NCBI lineage: Eukaryota > Metazoa > Chordata > Actinopteri > Siluriformes > Siluridae > Silurus > Silurus meridionalis. The sequence goes on from NC_060887.1 coordinate 24,639,115, forward strand.
TCCAGCATGACCATGTTGCTGTGCTTCATAAGGTTTTATATCAAAGTTGGAATGAAATCCGGAGTGACCTGCATAGAACCTTGACCTTAACCCCACTGAACACCTTTGGGACAAATTGTCCCGCACCCCAGACATCCTCCCTCAACATCATTGCCTGACCTCACTAATGCTCCTGTAGCTAAATGATCCTTACAGATACACTCAATGGTAGTGGAAAGCCTTCCCAAAAGAGTGGATTTTAAAAAATTGTATTAAAGTAGGACTAAACTCCAGAACGGGATGTTTAAATGCACACGAGTGTCAGAGTACAGAAGAAGGTCACATACACTTTATGAAGCTACTTAACATGACACAAAAAAAAAATCTATATCCAGTAGCTGAAAGAGCTTTTAGATTAAAATCTGAGTGGTTAATCCTGTATGTTTTATGCGTATATATCTTAACAGAGCAGCAGTTGAATGCAAGTGTTTGCGCATAAGCTTATCAGTCTGCTCCGGAAACCCCAGGTCTCGTCCTGTAAGCAGAGTGACTGGATCAGAGCTGCTGTCAGTGCTTACATAACCGTGCGTTCTTCGAGTCCCTGCTCTCTGCAGCTGTCTGCCTTGCTGCCAGCAGCAAGAGTGCTGCCAAACCCGGAGAGAGATCACACACACCCATTCTGTCCAACATATCACACACCGACACTGTCCAGCAGGAGCCGACTGTCACTGCACAGCTCTCAGTACCAGCATCAGACCTGCTGCCTGTCTTCTACCTAGCACGGGGGGCTGTTTGATAGAACTCCCTGCCCAGTTGGTTCTGGGCCAGAAAAACAAACATTCTGGACCGAATTTGTCTTGAAGTTCCCATACAAGACATTTTTTTCTTTTGTTCCTGTCATACTATAAATTTTATTCACTCTGCTGAAGTTTACTTTACATGAATGTCTTTGCGTTGCTTAAATATGTAATATGGTTTTGTAGTAAATTGTGTAGCTTTTTTTAATCCAACCACTCTAAGGTCACGTGCTTACAGTGTAACACATTTAAGATGAATCACAGTAAATAAGATTATTAATACTTGAAAGTTTCTTTTGAAAGAACTCTATTGCCTATGAGTATGTTTTGGTTTCTTGTGGTATAAATGTGGTGTAGCTAAATGCCTTCTCATCCACAAATAAAGCAGTTGAAAATGTGGCAACAATCTCACACCATTAGCACACACTTTCCACACAGCATCAGAGATGGCAAAAGTATACACACCATTCACTTAAGTAGAAGTACAGATACTGATGTTTTAAACGACTCTGGTAAAAGCTGTACTGACTACACTTGTTCACTCAAGCTAAAGTAAAGAAGTTTGCACTCTGACATGTATGTAAGTAAAAAGTAGTCATTACTACTATCTGTTTTAGTGTCACGCTGGTAACTGGACCTCACATCATATTAATATATTAATACAAAATAATCATATTTTGTTACCCAATGAATGTATCCAGTCTAAACATCCACCAGAGAAAAGTCTCTGTTCTCAGTCATGTTTACATCGCTGACTCCCTCTGTCTCATCCACGTTAACCCCAGACTTTTTGTAGCCTTCTGCGTTGCTTATTGTTATCTTTGTAAACTAGTCTTCGTCTGTGGTGTGTGAGAGCCAGGAATTGATTCACCAGCAGTAGATTGAAAAAGCCACGCAATGACAAGAAATAGGTTGATGGGCTGAAAACCTCTGCACAGTGTAAATGATGGTGAAGTGAAACAAAAGGAGCCCAGATTCATATGTTAATCATAACTTTTATATTATTCTGAAAAGAAGCTTCCTGACAGAATTTGACAACATGTAGCCTCTGAACATCACCAAGTGTCATCAGAATTCACAGTTGGCAGTGTGTGTTGTGGTCAGGGTAGACCACAGTCGAACTTTTAGGTCATCCACGCTGTCAACATGTTGGTGACAAAATGGGAACACATTCAAAGAAATATCAGGGTGGATCCTTGATGATTTGAGACTGTTGGGACTGCCTGGTTTCCTTGATGCCTCGCCAGGAGTTTCAGACACAGCCACAGTTTTAAGCATAGTGATGAGTCAGTCGTCCTTCCAAAATCAATACTGAAATGGTTTAAGAAACACAAAACCGACGTGTTGCAATAACCACCACAGGCTCCGGAATCGAACTTTCCTGTAAATCTTTGGTCATGAAGATGGAAGTGCATGTGCTCGAACCTAAGAACCAATGAAGGAGCATAAACGGTTTTGCATGGAATAATAGACCCTTTTATAAGATTCTCAGAACTTGTTACGTTACTGTGGTTTTACAGTGTTATTCTCCAGGGCAGACATCATAAAAAAAAAACAAGTGCTGAAAATAAAAAAAATTATAATTTGCCAAAACACTTGGAATAGCAGGCATAAAAAAAAAAAACTCAAATGATCCCATATCCACGTTTGCATGCATTCTTTGCCTACACTAATTTTGATATTAATTGCTGATTTTCAGGACCGGTGCCAGTAATCCTATACACATTATGAGTCTGTGATTCCAGAGAAACGTGCACTGATGCAAAAGTGCATCAGTAGGACGTGTTTAGTGTTACAGGCCACCCGTTCTGTCTGAGGCTTTTGTTCCACACAGTCTCTCTGTCAATACGCTGAACCTAGAACAATGTAGAGTTGCAGCTTCACGTATCCTATTATCTCGTCACTGTCTTGTCTAGGTTTCACAATGCCTATAGCTGTGTTTGTGCCTGCTGCTGCCAGCTAAGGTCATCTAAAGAGCAGATAATTTTAGAAGTGTTTAATTATGCATTAAGGAGTTGTTCTAGAGCAGAGTAGGGGAGTTGTCATCATGTGAACAAAGTTCAGTATTTTTATGGAGGTATACAGTATACTGGTTTGCTGGAGTGTAAAAAGATTTGATATCGCCTCTCCTGGGGATTTTTGTGTTCATATTGGGTTGCATAAGAGTGCCAGTATTAAAAAGGTATCGAGGTGTAAAATTACCGACAACACGACACCACTACAATTTTACACTACTGGCATGAATTATTGCGCTGTTGATGTGAGTGTACTGATCCTTCTGTACAGGGAACGTAGCCAGTGATTGAAAACTGAAACTATAACAGAAAGAACTTTTCAGATTTTTGGCAAGAACAGCCCTCGCACAAGCATTTCGCTGTTTTGTGCCTTAGGTTTCCGAGACCACCTTAGACAGTGCGCGCACACACACACACACACACACACACACACACACACACACACAGATTCCCTTTTACCACAACCTTCAGACTCTACACACACAGTGGACAAAACAACAAATACAATAGCAAAAATGAAACCATATTTGCAAAATGACGGAGTGAATGTAACGCAACAAAAGGAATTTGTCAGGAAAACATGTGCTCTGGTTTGTACCTCCAATGTTTTTGCCTACTCGATTGAGTTATGCTGCGTTCGCACGCAGCGATTTTGTTGTTGCGCGTCATTTTTATTGGGTGATGGACTAGAATTTGACAAATCAGTAGACGGATCGTGTACGCTCTACTGTCTTCACGCTCCTTACCAAGTCACTCTATGTTAGCTGAAAGTTCTACTTTTCTTCTAGTTTTTCACACTGCTGGACACGTCGCATGTAGTTGCGAATGTTCGCTCACGTTGCTGGAACTTGTCAGGTCTCTGGTCACTCGTGTCACTAAAAGTCGTTGTATGTGTGAATGTAACTTTAGAACTGCTGGCCTTTTAAAAAAAAAAAAAAAAAAAAAAAAAAAAAATTTAAGTACAAAAAAAAAAGAGTTGACTGGGTTTTACACACTGTGAAAGGTGTGTGTGTGTGTGTGTGTGTGTGTGAGAGAGAGAGAGAGAGAGAGAGAGAGAGAGAGAGAGAGAGAGTCTGCCTGCCTGTGTGGGAGATGCAGTTGTGTATCCTCTTCAGACATACACACAGAGGTAGACTCAGCAAACAGCCTGGCCCTTGTTCAGAGTGTATGGTCCTTCCAAATAAGGTTGGGCGAGTGGCCAGGTATGCAGTATTTCCTAACCAAGCAATCCACGGTTTTCTCAATATTTACACAAAAATGGTCTACTCTTTAGCATTGAGGCATGAGGAGTATCATGATCTACATGTCTGAGTATGATAGTAATGCTTCGAGTTTGTCTTTGGGTTTTCCATTACTAATAGACTTTTTTTTAAAAGCAGTGGAACATTGTTAAAAAAATGCTTGCAGTTTTACAAAAAAAATAAAAAGTCTGTGGCAGAAATCATAAACATAGCTTCTTTGGTTCACTTCAGGGTTGTAAGATGTTAGGATCAGCTGTGTAAGACTTTGCAGCATGCAAAATATGTATTACAGGAAGTGTGGCTACTTTCCTCTTACCTCTTGTTTGAGCATAAATAAAACACCATGTAATTATACTGTTAGAATGTGATAATCAGTCGCTGTAAAGGACTGCTGCTTACAACGATTTTGATAATCAAATCTCTGTTTTGAGTTTTATTCCAATGAATTGAAATGTACTGAATCATAAGTAAATGTATAGGTGTGTGTATATCCTTGTAATGCACGTGTAAGTGCGTATGCATGTGGGGGGAAAAAAAAGAATTGTAGAGTTTCAGTGAATTGAACTGAGCTGAGTTCAGTCGATTCAAAAAGCTTCATTGCTTTTAGTGCAGCGTGAAGTAGCATAGTGCTTTGCATAATGTGTTCCAATAAAGTGATCAATTATTGTGAAAAATAGTGAAATTAGTTGCTAATAATGTCAACTACTGAACCAGTCGATGAGTCGTTGCAGAATTAGAAGTACGTTGGCTAATAATGCAGATTTAGAAGAAGTAGATAAAGTAGGGGTCTTATTGTGCTTGTTGTCTAACATTAGCCAGTTTGAACGAATTCAAGCTGAATTATAAGCAGCTATTCCTTAACTTACTTAAAATTCCTTTCCTTTACTTATTATTTATTTGGTATTTTTTATTGTTATCCCAGTGCTTTATGGGAATTATAGGAATCTTAAAAATGCTTTTTATTTACTAAGGTCTTTTCAGTCCAAAGTTTTGCCACTGATTTCCTGGTTTCCAGGAAAGGTTGATTGTTTTGTAAAGTTCAGAAAGGGCTTAGAGCGAGCACTCGATCATGATGGGTTTCAGCTTGACATCAGATGAAAACTAGAGGAGTTTCCACTAATACTACATCCTTGTCAGTGAGCTCATTTTACAAATGCCCGTTTTAAACACGAGATTTATTTGAATTAAGATCAGGATCCAATAGCGGTACATTACACCATGCCCCAGTGTAAGATTTTTGTGCAGGGAAACAATCCGACAAACAAACACCCACTCACACCACTGCTCTGCTTCTGTCAGACATCATCTCAGTGCACCCGTAGCTATAGTTAGTTCTGCATTGTTAACACTTCACACAAGCTCGTCTTGTGGAAGTGCAGTTAACCACATAGAACACTGTGAACCAGCATGCTGCTGGTGTTTTGTTTTTGTTGTGTTTTATTTCATTTTATTTATTTATTGTTTATTTAGTCAGTTATTTACTTAATTGATTTAGGTATTTCATAGTGGCAGTTAATTGCTCAGGCATCCTAGCTGTTTAGATACTAGATGAGGATTTCAAATTTGCCATGTTTTGCTTCACACACAAAGAGTGGACAGAGATAAATGCTGTACATATGTGTGCTGATCTGAGAACAGTTTCTTCTGATCTGATTATTATCTTTGAGAATAAACTGAAAGCCCTGATTGACCATACACAGGTTAGTATACAGCAATGTCTCATCCAAACCTGTTTCAGTGAAGGGTTTAGTGTAAATCATATTGCAGCGTGCATGGGTTTGTTCTCCTTCAGTGATACATTTGTAAAAGGAGATGCAAAGTATACTGGTGGTCCACTAAATCTGAAAAAGGTCCTCAAACAGTGTAAAAAGGTCTGCTACTGCACGCATGGTAACGTGTGCGAGTTAATACGTTAATGAAGTCTCAGTGAAGGAAATGTCACAGCAGTCTCTCTATCTTTATCTCTTTGCAAAAAGATTAAAAGTAAGCATTCAAAAAAGAGAAGAAAAAAAGCATACTGATAGAAATACAGCCTGACAGACTATCCAGTAACCATGGAAACACACTAAATGTCTGCAGTGGCTCATAATAAAAGAGTAGATGTGCAAGACCCAACTTTTCCCTTCTCATTAAAATGAACTGAAACGGACTCTGAACAGCAGCTCCGTAGTGAGATTCTTGCTTCTTTGACAAGTGGCCACACTAAGCTAATTCATGCCTGCTAAAAATAGCACCGATACCGTGCACCAATTTCTGCTGAAACTTTTACAGTCACAGACACATTTTTTTATTTTCTCCAAATTCTTTCAAGTCCCTTTTCGCGTATAATGCTCACTCTGCGTTCGGACCGGCAGCCGATTTCTGGTGACAGCAGGGAAAGCGGTTGTTTCCTGAGGGAAGTTAAACTTGACTGTTAACTGTTCTGTAGATTAATTCAATAGATTTTTATTTGTAAAGCGCTTTTATCGTCTTAAAGCAGCTTTATAAAGATTTGTGGTAATAAAAAATTTATATGTTCTTTATAAGTGTAAGTTTGTCCCTGATGAACGAGCGACTGTGGCAAAGGAAAAACTCCCGAGATAGCATGAGGAAGAAACCTTGATCAAGACTCAAGAGGGAACCCATCCTCATCTGGGTGGCACCCAATGTCTGTTTCCAATCCAATATAGTCAGGATATTGTTCACTTGAAGTGAGTTTGTTAGAACCAAGTGGACCATACACATGGTCAGTCAATGGTAAAGACCCTGGCTCAGTACACACTTGGACACTGATGAGAAAATTAGTTAGGAAGTTTTTTTTTTTTTGAGCTGGTGGGCTTTAGAGAATCCATCATTACCAGTAAGGAAACATAGTGAGCTTCACAGTTTTTGTGATGCATTGTGGGATCTTTTTAGGGAGCAAACATTCCAGTGTGCAATGAGAAGATTTTGTGTGTGTGTGTGTGTGTGTGTGTGTGTGTGTGTGTGTGTGTGTGTGTGTGTGTGTGTGAACATGTTGCCTTGTGATAGACTGCCATACTTAATAAGAAATATTCCTGTCATGGGAATGGGTGTTCCTGGATTCCCCCCTGACCCTGATTTAGGATGAAGTGGTTGCTCATGACTTGATGAATGAAAGTTGAAAGGTCATATCTGCCGACAGCTTAGTGTAGTTTTAGCAAATGAACACAAAGTAATGCTCCGTGTGTGTCTGCTCTTTCTATTCTCTAACCGACCCCGCAGTGGATAAAGATAATAAAGAAAAAAAAAAAGGTAAATTAGGGATAAAAATCCTCAAGTTCCATTCAGACACACAAAAACCCTATTTGTGCAGCCACCTTCAATTTATGTCCGTGAAAAAAAATCCCTGATGCTGGTGAGGGTATGGTCACAAGAGCATCTGGGCTTTGGCATCAGCTACTGCTGTGAAAATTGCATTCATGCACTCATGGTTTTTGGTCGTCAGCTTGGTGTTTGGCAAACTTTCTGAGGACCGTTGCTCTTATTTAGTTTCTCCCGCATGAGTTCCAGAATGCAGAACTGCAGTTTACATTCTGTCCTGTTTTGCAAACAGGCAGAAGCTCATTGGTTTCACTTTAGCCTCATGTTTTAGGTGATTATTTCTGAATTTGGGTGCTGTATTCAGCAAAACAAGCATGAAATTCACCGTGGTGATCTAACAAAATCAGTGGTGTAATCTTGTCTGCGCAGAAATGATACTTTGCCTAATGATGGCTTTTTTTGTGCACTTGCTGTTGGATGTGGCGATGTAGCTGAACAAACACTGCTGAACAAACTGAACAAACAACTTCAAAAATACAATAACAATACTCTAGAAAGAGCCATGTAGAAGATAGTGAGGTGCTGTGAAAGTTACTGTATATGGAGTATATATTATAACTGCATTATAACAGTCATTCAAAGGTGGGGCATTTTCAGTGTCTGCCCTCCACAGTGTAGTATTGAAGAATTCTAACCTCGACAAGTCTTATGACTGATAAGTGTGAGAGAAAAATGGTAGACACATTTGTATGAAATGGTCTGACTGTCTTTTTCCTCTGACTGTCTATTTGCCTCTGTCCCCATTTCACATTTTCGATATCAACTGTTCAGCTCTTTACCTGTCTGTCTGTGCCGGGGTTTTTTTTTTTTACGCTTGTTGAAGTTGCATTTACATGTATTGCAAAATCAATTGAATTTGCATTTTACACAATCTACAGCAATTACTAGTAATCAATATGTTGATTTCATTGTGTCTTGTTTATTTTATTGTGTAATTGTATTGAATGTATCTTTTTTCTTTTTCATGTTTAATAGAAACAGACAGGAAATATGCGAAGATCCAGAGGGCCTCACACTTTAGGGAGTTTCTAGTGCTTGAATAAACTCTAGAATATGTGCATGAGTGGTCAACCACAGACTAGAAGTGAATTCAGTAACACTGAGGGGAGCAGAGAGGCTGAAAGAGAAAGAGAGACAGATGATTTAGTGGAAGACTCGCTGTTTCAGCATGTAGTTCTGTAGTAGGACAACCATAGGGAGGTTTACGGTGCACTGAATCGGGCAAAAGTGCTCTATGTAATCATTCATCATATTTTACTGAATGACTTTAAGATACACACACACACACACACACACACACACACACACACACACACACACACACACACACACACACACACACTGATCAGGCATAACGTTATGATATTATAACATTATGACTGGTGAGTGAATACCACTGATTATCTCTTCATCATGGCACCTGTTAGTATGTGGGATATTTCAGGCAGCAAGTGAACATTTTGTCCTCAAAGTTGACGTGTTGGCAGCAGGAAAAATGGGCAAGTGTAAGGATGTGAGTGAGTTTAACAAGAGCCAAATTGTGACGTCTAGACGACTGGGTCAGAGCATCTCCAAAACTGCAGCTCTTGTGGAATGTTTGCTGTCTGCAGTGGTCAGTGTCTATCAAAAGTGGTCCAAGGAAGGAACAGTGGTGAACCGGTGACAGGGTCAATGGGCGGCCGAGGCTCATTGATGCACGTGTGGAGCGAAGGCTGGTACCTGTAGATCCGATACAACAGGCGAGCTTCTGGAGCTCAAATTGTTGAAGAAGTATATGTTCATGTTTGACAATTCTACTTATCATTTAGTTGCTTGGATGAAATTATGGCTCTGTGTCTCACAAGGAGGTTACAGTGTGAACGCTTCTTTTGCCACTTGCTAGTGTGAACGTAGGGTGCTGCAATAGTTAGTGTAAACAAGCCAGTCTGTAATTCCTCCTTCTCTCAGTCTGTAAGTTATGACACAACTTTACTGTCAGGCTCTTAAACCCTCCTACGACACACATTCGGTCACTACAGTTCTCATCAAGCTTCTCTGGGTTTCTCGCCATCATCGTAAGCTTAAAGGAAAAAACGTTGAGTGTGTTATTGTGTGTGTTTTGGTCACAAGATTCTTTCAACTGTGTTATATTAAGAAGATTAATTGCACTGTTGTAATCTTCATTGCATTCCATGCTGTTGGTTCTTTTGGCTTTACAGAGTACATGTGAAAAGAAGCAGATGCATTTTATCAATTGCTGACTCACGCATTTTTTCCCATTGGCTCTTACAATGTACACAAGCCTGGAGTGATTTTTATTTATTTATTTTTTTAACCTGATGCCCCGATGAAGTGACTTCAGCCCTAAAAGTAATCAGGCAACACAACACATTTCTGATGACTGAGCAGATTTCTTTCTCTGCACAATTGTTCTACATATACTTGCAGGAATCAGATTGCCAATTTCTGTGTTGAAAGAAGGAGAAAAGGAGGAGGTAAAGATTGGAAGTGAGGGAGAAGAGAAAGGTGCTGGCCCTCAACCAATATTTCAGCCCCATACTAAAGGAACAGTTTATGAAACTATAGCAGAGAGAAATAAAGCCAATAGCTTCTCTTTTAGATTTACTGCTCTGAGCCTCAGAGATTACTAAATATGAGTCAGAGCTGGAGGCCCTTGGATATCAAATCTTGTGGAATGGGAGAACCTAAACGCTCAATCTCATCCTCATGCTCATTTGCTCTTTATAGGCTTTTTGGATTTTCAGATTTTTTTTTTTTATCCTTTATGTCATTGAATTCTTTTAAATATTTAAGCATTTAAAAATATATATTTTTAAATGCATTTGCAGCGACTGAAAATACAGTATTTGTATACGTTTTAATGCATATTGCTGCCATCACTTCAAAGCGAAATATTTTACATAAAATTCAAATCGTGAGCTTGTAAATGTTATCAAAATACTGATGCCTACAATTTCTCAAAATAATAAAATCATGATACTCTACATTATGTTTTCATATTGCCCAGTGCTCGAAGCAAACATCCTAACAGTTTCTAATGAAGCACATTTTTTTTTTTTCACCCTCAACAAAAGGTCAGCAAGTTATTGGCCAGCTTTTGGGGCTATGGGATGTGGTTTTCTATTCTCTCATTACAAGTATAAGGAAGCATTTCGGTCTGGCGCTTATGTACATTTTCCCTTCATAAGCTTAAAAAAAAATACATACCATTTTGGATTGAATAAATCTTTGCTCCAATGCATTAGACTGTCCAATTACCTGCGTTTTCCTGATTCCGAAAAAGATTGTTATCTCTATACAGAAATGAATTCACATTTAGGAAATTCATCCCGTCAACCACGCCTATACCATCAGCTTATGTGTGCAGTTTAGTCGGCTCAGAGCTCATTGGATTTCCAGCATTATGGTGCTTCACATTTTTTTTCACATTATATATATATAATATACCATAATTTCCGGACTATAAAGCGCACCCATATATGAGCCACACCCACTGAATTTGACAGATTTTTATTTTAAACATAAATAAGCCGCAGGTGTCTACACTGAAACTAATGAACTTTACACAGGCTTTAACGAAAGACAGTGTCTGTTACACGGTGTAACGGGTGAAATATGTTGCTTTAGGAGCATATTTTACGCATTTTTCCGCTATTACTGCATGTGTGCAAGACGAGGAATATGTCCTTATTATTTTCTGATGCTCATTTCTAAGTTTCTTTGACTAACCCGTAATGCTGTTGCCAAGAAAAATAAAAAAGCACGAGTTTTGGAAAGCTGTCTGTGCTTATATGATTTCTGTTGCAACTGGAGTTAGCGAGCTCTCTCTTCACCCAGACTCAACGCGCTACAACGGCTTGTATCTAAACAGTAGCCTAATAAAGTCATTGTTTACTGTCCTCCTCCTTCCTTTCACAACTATTTCTCTCCGGAGTTTATCTTTTGGCATCGTCGTGCGTTTTTTAAAATATCCATCTGTGGAAGTTTTTTCTCCCGAAGCCGTGCGGCTCAGAACACAGGTGAGGTGCGTTTTTTTTAGTTTCCGTTCGGAAATTTCATTGGTCTAATGTTATGGGGTTCAGTTTTTTGGCTTGAAGTTTGTGAAACCGGGAAAAACCCAGAAAATTAATAAATAAGCCGCTTCGTTGTTTAAGCTGCGGGGTTCAAAATGTGGGATAAAATTAGCGGCTTATAGTCCGAAAAATACGGTAAACAAAAACCCTAAATGAAAAATCTGTTTAGCAAGATTCATTAAAGATTAGTGGATTTGTCTATTAAAAAAAAAAAAGAGTTTGGTGTCCATGCCACATTTTTTAAAGTGTCGAATGTTATTTGAAGATGTGTGTAAATATCCAGTGTATTAATTCCTTGTCTTTTTCAAAGACTAACTAAGAGGCACAGTAGTTAAATCAGTAGTTAAATAATTATCGGTAACCTTAAAATAAAGTGCTGAGAGTCGCAGGCGTGTGACTGTAACAGTGTGACTGTGTGGTGTGTATAATCGAGAAAGGCAGCATGCTCAGTGGCTATTCACTGTGTGTTATCGGAACTTCCTCTAAAAAAAGACTGATCTGATGCAGCCTTTGACTCGATGCCCAACAGTGAATGGCACAGCTGTGTTACTATGAGCTCTACAATCCTTTTATATGATGCTACACACACACACACACACACACACATGCACATTATGTCACAGTCAGCTTCATAGCTTTATTACAGTTTGCAAAAAAAAAAAAGGGTGTGATATGTAAAGTAAGAAAGTGTTGCTCTTGCAAACACCTGCTAAATCACACAGCAGCATGGTGAACTAGGGGTTGTAGACACACAGGTGGGTGTATTTCTCTCGTGTAGAGTTTGTGTCAAGTTTTATTAACTTATTATTAAAAATGGTCTGTTTGTCCCAGAAAAAGTTGGATTGAATTGCGCGATCGTTACCGTCACACTCATGGCAAACCTTTTATTTAGTTTCTGCATCATAGTTTAGGTCTATTTGTGATTTTTTTTTTTTGTCAATACATTATATGGACAAAAGTATTGGGACACCTGACTTTTACCAGTTATGTGTGCTTCTGTTACCACAAAGTTAGAGGCAAACAGTTGTCTAGCGTGTGTTTGGATGTGGTAGCATTCAACTTTCACTTCATCCAGGAGGCGCAAACCTGTTTCAGCAAATCAATTCCTCTGTATACGTGGAGTATCATGAGGACGTGGTTCAGGCCTACGCACCCTACATCCGAACCTGACTTTACTAACGGCTTTGTGGTTAAATGAGAACAAATCTCCACACTCCAAAATCTAGTGGAATGTCTTCCCAGAAGAGTGGAGGTTATGACAACAGCAAAAGAGGGCAAAATGTTAAATTGTACCAGTCTTCTGGTTAGGTGTGCAGAAACATTTGTGTATCTGAACTTGTTGCCACTATTGAGATCAATTAGCCCACACACAAACCTTATTTATGTATCGTTCAATCTCTTCGCTGTTCATTCAGTAGTTCTTACTGCACACACAAGTGATTTGATTGCTCATTTTACTTCGCTCACTTCTCCCTCACTTTCAGTAAACACTGATTAGGGATGCATTGAAGAATCATGGGAACACGGAGCATGAGGCAGGAATACACCATGATTTCAATACCAGTGCATCTACATCTACATACTCCTTTATTTATTCATTTTTATTCAATAACCTTGTGTTTTGGATTGGTTAGAGGAAACCCACACAAACTTGGGGAGACTAAGGGAATTTCCACACAGACAGCAAGCCAAGCTCAGGATTTAACCCACGATACATAAGCTTTTATGATGTTAGAAAATCAAAGACAAAGGCAAAGCAACAAAAATTACAAATAGATGTTTCAGAATAACAATATAAAAAAAGATAAGTGCAAATATATAGGCATCTGAAGGGTAAATCGGTAAATATATAAGTAAAACTGAGTAATTAATAAAGGAAGTATTTTGTGCAAAGGAGCAATGCAAATTTAAACGCTTGTGTTTTAATGTTTAACAGTCCGGGTGTTATGCTCTGTAACGATGATCGTCCTTTTTTTTTTCCTGTTGTCACTGTGACTGGTTTACTCAACCCTGAGAAAATAAAAGTTTCACCAGTTCCTGTTTGGGTTAGTTCTTGCTTCTGAATATTCAGTAGAATAAAATAACAATCATATTTTCACAGGGTTTTTTTTTTTCAGCCTCGCAATGAAATAATTTCAATTCTTTATACTCATTACTCAGTTATTGAGTAATTCCAATTATTAATAGATTTCAATTTAAACAACTTGTCATTTACTTAATGAGTCCTAGATCACATTCTGCTTGTTCTACATGTAACTACTGTGTTTAAAAACTGGGACTTTCTCCACTGCAGTCTGACTTCTATGGGATGGAAATAGTAAGTGCTGAAAAAACATGGGTCTTTTTATTTTTTGGAAACAATACCTTTTGAGAAAATGTCAATTTCTTAATGAACATAATCCTACAATTCAAATATCAAGCTACTTTGTAGTAGAGTTTTCATTCCCGATGTTTCTGGTGACATAAAACCTTAGCTTTAAATTAACATTGTTCACTGATTTTTCAAGGGTTGTATTATATTAATTAACTTCAAATGACCAACTGAACACACTCATGACTATGAGAACGGTATAATAACTCCTGGATCTGGCCTTCACTAATTGTAGGTTGTGAATCCACCACTCTCACAAATAACTTAATCACTGGTCCCTGACTCTCTTTCATGACCCAGATTTATTCATTTCATGCCTCTAATGTCACTTCCATGGCTGCTATTGATATTGATCTGTTTATTGATTCCTAATTTATTTATGTTTTATTTATTTACTCATTTATTTATTTAAATGGGATAAAACAATTTTGGCCTGCTGTCAGTTTAATTACACAGGGTGACCGATCATCTTGGTCAGCACTGCATTACATTCGAATTTTTATACATTTTCCTGCTCATGATCATGCGAGATGTTTCATGTTTGAAAGCCCATGTTTCCTAATTAAAGAGTCTCCTGTTCTATTCGTATAGGTTGTGAGTGCTCAGTTAGAGATTCCCGACTGGGGGAAAAAATGTGTTCTCCAGCACTTTCATTAGATATGTCCTTGAGGGACTTCTTCAGCGAGGAAAGACTTGGACTCGGACAGAAAGACTAGAAGGGAAAAGGTTTGTAAGAGAACTACAGGGAGGGGGCATGGATGCTCTGTGCAGGTTCAAATTACCCTTCCACAGATTTTATGAGCTGATGACAGCTGCCAGAGCAGGGTACCAATCCCCCTGACAAGGGTCATGTGACCTCAGATTCACTTATTTCCACAGTTTCAGTGTTTTCCCTGTCAGCGTGCATAAAACGAGCACGTAAATTCAAATGTTCAGTTGCATGACCATCTTCGTCTTGGCCTCAAGCCTTCATTGAAATGTCCAGTTTATGTTATGTAAGATGCATTATAGAGCAGAACTAGTGTTAAGTGCTTGTGTAGTTTTCCTGTTTGCACATCCCCCTGCTATGTGTGTGTGTGTTTGTGTGTGTGCACGACTGGCATCCCTAGTGTCCATTCTGACCTGATTTCAAATCAGTGGCGAGTTAGCGCCTGCTCCTCTGACACACTTCTTTCCATGTGATGGAAGAAAGTGGGCCAGTTGCATTTGTAACCGAGAGCCCTCACAGTCCCATAGCACATCCTCAGTACATTATCACTGACATATTAAGTGTCACAGCAAGCTGGATATCTCCTGAATATGGCCGAAGCCTCCTCTAGTCTCTGAGAGCGTATGTTACTATTTTTCTTTCTGCTTTCTTGAAGGATATGAAGCATAGAAGTGACGTGTTTGAACTTTGTTTGCTGGACTTAGTACTTTGTTGCCGAGCAGTATATAGGTGTTGACACTGGCTAGATCCCCAGTTAAGTCCTGTTTATTCCAGCATTGCTGTGTATTCCCTGTAGCTGACCTCATGTGACTTGCTGCGAAATTGGTGAAGAAGCCAAACAAAGCCAAAACAAACTCTTAGCACAGCTAGAACTGCATAAAGTGGAGCGAATGTTGTGTATTCACAGGAAAGAATATTGACCAAATGCATCCCTATTATACAAAAGACACTAGTCACTTTTATAGGCTTTATACATTTATACAAATCCAGCTAACATATGTAATGTATTAACAGTGTGTTTGGCACAATGTTTCTTTCAAAGACTACTGTAATAGTGTCGTTTTGATGCTGACATCTAATAAAGTGGTGCCCCCTAAGATCTTGCAGTAGTGCAATGATAAAAATGCATTTATTTTGTTTTACTTTGTTATTTTGTGTGTGCATGGTGCTCCCCACAGGGTGCCATAGCAGAGCACAGGAATAGTGCAGTCCCTGCGCTTTGCCGTCTCCCTTTACCAGCATGCTGTAATAGCGAGCCAGGAGACCTGCAGGAGAACAGAAATAACCTCTTCTATCAGAGAAGCCCTTGCAGCGAAAATGTTTGACTTGCCAGCACGAGTATAAAGCTGAGCCACTCGTTTGTCTTAATGTCGAATTTACTGGTCTAAAATGTAAACTCTATAAAAAAAAAGTCTAAAATTTAAAAATCTAAATTTTAGGCCTTAAAAAGTCTTAAAGTTGCTGTTTTAGGACTTTTAGGATTTTTAACAGGTCTTAATTTTCTGATGTCCATAAAACGCTACCTCTAAATGCTTTTAATGCTTCCGCAGCACTTAAAAATTTTTTTTGTTGTTCTTTCTTTTGCTGATCCAAATCTTATTGGCGCAAATCTCTCTTGATTTATACTACCGACGTAAAAACGATTTTATTTTTCAGCTATGGGAAAGTGCAAGTTTAGCGATACTAAAAATTAACTTGGGACTTGTTTAATGCACAGTTGCTGACAACACATTTGTTTGTGTATGTTCTCGATGTCATGATTTAGGTATTAAAGTTCTCTGGCTTTTTTCTGATGTTTATCTAAAGACACCTATGTGAATAAAAGATTTATGATTAAGGCAAATTGCTGTTTTTTTAATACCCTTACCTATAGGGGAGTGGTAGCTCAGTGATTAAGGTGCTGGGTTACTGATCGGAAGGTCGTGGGTTCAACTGCTGATTTCCTGAAAATATCAAACACAATACTGGCTTTTACAGAGAATTGTGCGAGAAACAAAACTGATTGAGTAAGTGATGGATCTGTAGCAGGAAACGTCTCGTTCATAAAAGCGGTCAGAGAGAAAATGCCGGATTAGTTCGAGCTCTTGCAACTCCTCACTTTTACAATGGTGGTGAGCAGAAAAGCACCTCAACATGCAAAAAAGTGTCCAAGTCCACCAGAGTGGCACCTGATGTGATATGTGTTTAGATCAATTATTTATTTTTTACAGCTCTGGTTGTAAAGAGTTCTTATTAGACTTACTATAGACATCTAGTTTAGTCATTCTCCTCTAAACAACTGTGTCACGATTAAAGATCACACTTTTTCATACATGCCACTGATTATATAATTGCATGAATGTGTTGTATGCACAGTTGTACAGTGTTCCTGATCAAGTAAATGGTGAATGTATATTCCTCTGGCATTTAATCTTCATGAGGGTATAATGGGCAGCATTGCTGTCTCACTGCTCCAGGGTCCCTGATTCAAACTTGAGCTCGGGTTTCTTCATGTCAGGAGTTTAGCATGTTCTCCCTGTGCATGCTGAGGCTTTCCTTACCACTCCCAGGGTGTGTGAGTGTGTGTGTGTGTGTGTGTGTGTGTGTGTGTGTGTGTGTGTGTGTGTGTGTGCACGCTTTTACCAAGCGTTCCTGGGATTCACATTGACCCTGAATGGGATAAAACAGTGGCTGCTGCTGCTGAATAAATGAATATTCCTCTTTGTAAGTCATCACCCATCTGACTTTGTGAATGAATTGCTCCATTCAGGTGATCTCGATCACCATCATTAAAATAAATAAAAACAGTCCCATTCAATAACCATCACAAGCTTTTACAGTGCAAAGACATTATACACGTATACAATTCGAACAAACAAGGTCACTGTTAGGAAACAGATGGACCCTATGTATGTGATGCCACGTGTACCTACTCGATGCAAATCACGAACCGTGGCAGGTTACATATAGACCAACATTTGAGCTACTCGTAGACACACATGAACACTACTCAAAGCTCGCTTCAGCACTACATGCTAGCCACTGCTGCAGAATGTCACTCAGGAACCGAAGTGCAAGCTCTCTGGCACGTGTATGAATGGAGGTGCTTGTCAGCTTGGCATAGGTGACCAAGTGGATAAATTGACTTTGGTGTGAGTATGCTTCCCACTTAGCAGGGCCTCAGACTGCCCAGCAGGGTGGAGTGTTTGCGGTTGGAAACTGGCTCACATCCTGCAGCCTGTTCTTGTTTTTTTGTATACGGTTGAGCAGTGCTGCATGTTCACCCTCTGCTACCCCTTGTGTTTTGTAAAGAACGAACTGTGGGTCGAGGCTGTGGGTCGAGGTCTGTTTATGGAACAGATTGAATTAACACTTTCATTAGAAAAAGTCACAGTGTCTCGTGGCCTCCACTTCACCTGCCTCTTGGCACTAAAGCTTTAGTTCTCCAGCTTGGGGAGACAACTTCATGTATAGTCTTTCCAATCAGTCTTGATTTGTGAAATATTGAATAACGATTAATACAGTATCTGGATTAATTAGTATGTGTATTATTGTTTAAATAATAAACGGGCATTGGTATTAAAATACAGGATCCACTCGAATTGGAGCTTCTCTCCAGCCCATTTTGATATTCAGCTGCAGCCCAGCATGTGAATTAATCCAGGCTTACAATAGCAGTGTCAGAGTCGCTATATATAATAAATATTTGTTAATTTTTTTATCTAAATGAATACTAAATGTATCAGTATCCATGCTATATTTTGCAGGGACTCATTCAAACTGTGTAAGATGCTCTGGCATCATTTCACATTCAAACCTTTTGGTTTTTCTGGATTCTACAAACTTTGTGTTCATATACTAATAATATACTACACTACACTACACAACCAGGGCATGTTTATCATATTTACATATACTTGAATGTTATATTTACTAAGCCGGGGCAAAAAAAGCTCAGAAGAGTGCGCTTCACGCCTCAACATGCCTGGGCCAAGTTGCTTTTGGTGTAAAATGATGGTAATATGTGAAATCCAGTATGTTTCCCCGAATTAACCGCAATAATGCAACTGTGCAGACACTTACATGCATCACATCAACGTAGCAGTGTAGGTATGACGTAAGAGACGAGATCCTTGTGATTTTTCCCTCTTTGATATATAATCTTTAAACAGTGTGTGTTTATATCGTTTTTTTGCAGAGATCCATAATTGTGTTTATTTTTATCTTCAAATAAAATCACACACATTATTCTATGTATTTGGTGATTATACACAATAATGCACAGTTGTAGATTTTGGGGCTTTTTTTTTTTTAGTGGAAGTGATAGTAAGAATGTGGGGCCTTTTAAAACAGGGTCACTGGCCCAAGAAGATTGAGAAGCTCAGCCCTAGAGTTACCATAACTATTACCATTACCATGCCACTACTATGGCATCATGGAAATAAAGCCTGCTGTTCTGCTCCAGTTCTTCCAGTTCTGGCCAACTATTCATTGTCAAAACTTCATATGTCCTTTTAGAGTGTAGCTTTGAAAAGATCTTTAGATCGTCTCAGTAAGGTTTTTTAGAGCAAGCAAGAATTCCTTTAAACATTCAACCCACACTATTTGAAAGCAGACTCGCTGCCACGCCCCCTCACTTCATGCACTTTCTTGTATCATGTCGAGTACCTGCCTCTGTGACCACTTCCTAGACATGTAGGTCACATCTTTGTTTGAAAGAATGTTGTAGCGTTGCTGCTTTGTGGTTTCCTTTGAGTTTCATCTGCCACACAGTGACGGGTAAATATAGGCGTAAAGAGATCCGTGGGTGGTTTCTAAATTTGGAACTTCCTTTTTCTATTAATATCTTTCTCTAGAGTATGACACATCACACTTTTTTTTCTAACCTTCTCACTTTCGCCACATATACACGGAGTCTTATGATGACCGTCATGACGGTTGTTAGTTTCTGTTTGACTTTCATACCAAACATGGTTTCTTTTTTTCCCCCTCATCTCTTTCAAGCTCTTTCTACTCTCTATGCTCTCATATGATTTCTCCATCTGGCTCTTCAGCTTAGCCTCATTATTTTCCCAGTCAGAGCTTTTCTTGGCCTTTACAATCAATAGGTCATCAGAGGAGAGACATTTTTCTTTCTTTCCCCAGAATAAAAATTTCAACTAAATATGAACTCTTACTGGCTTGTGCTTGAGTTGTGGCTGCACAGATGATTTATTGTGATACTACTCTATTCCACTAATGTTCAGAAATCAAATTCATTCTTACTGTACTATACTCAGTGGTTCTCCAGAGGTGTAAGTAGTCAAATGAATGACAATGACAGTCTCAACCTGCCTGGAGTCCAAACTCTGCATGAACCATACTATTGTCAAACACAACTGTACATTTTGTATATATATATATATATATATATATATATATATATATATATATATATATATATATATATATATATATATATATATATATATTGTGTATACAATTGCCCTGCCCTACCCTGGAGAGTCTAAGAGAATAAGACTGGGATTTAATGCATTGCAGGGAGTTCACAGAAGGGAGGTCTGCCAGAGGTTTATGGGATCAGATGTCTGGTCCAAAGAAGAAATGTATTGATCTTCTATAAAAGAAAACAAAGAACTCACATCGAGAAGTCCATTAGAAGGCGGCTCAGTGAAGCTTACTGTATGAGCAGGGGTGTATCTGTGCATGGCAATTCACTCGCCATATTTTAAATGTTCTTTCTGGACTTTTTTGCTGTGCCGAATGGAAAATTTCAAGTTTCAGAATTGGAGTAAGTCAGCAGGATGATCCTTTGTCCTGATGTCAGTCACCTGATGAACAATGTGATCTGAATGCAGAATTGAGCTGAGGAAGAGTGATTACTTCTGTTACTCCTCTAGACCATATCACTCTCCTCTTCTGTGTTTACACACATGAAATCCCAATGCAAATGTTTTTCTAAGAAAGCTCCATTTTTACCTTTAACACTTTTTACAGACCTCTGGGTTTTCTGGAAAACCAGCATAAAAATATATTCCATCTGTGTGCCTGTCTGCAGAGTCCAAGACCAATAATTTAGTCTAAATTACAGTTCAGCATCCTGCCAAAACAACATAAACGTCCCTCATAAAATTTGATATGAACATTTGGCAAGCCAACCCCCTCCCCGCCACCCCACCCTTTTAGAGAATGCATAACCACGTTAGCAGCCCAACAATGGTATCAGAACATTTAATAACTAGTTACAGATCATTCTGTTGCCACACAATGAGAAGTGATTACTGAGAAGTGTCCCGTTGTTGTGAAGAAAAGAGGTCATAAGTGAACTTGTTGTTGGCTTAAATGCTGGAGATGGAGTGTAGTGGGTCAGTTTCGATTCTCTTGCCCACAATGAAAGAGAGTGTGAATAGGTTATGCAGCTTGCTACCTCTTCAGGTGTTGATATTTATTCAGTCAGGATGGTCTATTTTTGCTTTCCGCACCGCCACCTCAGACCACGCACTCAGAGTGAGACTGTGTGGCGACGTGAGAGGAGACAAAGGACTCCTGTATCTTGTGGGCTCTGAAAACAAGCCCCCAACACACCCTCTGTCAGGGAACACAAGCAGTACAGAGACTAGGCTATTGTATAAAGGATGGGAGAATGTGCAACCCTGCTTGCCTCTGTAGTTAACACAACTATTAAACACCTCAACCCGCACACCTCCATTGCTTTGAGGATTAACCATTTGAAAAACAATTTTTGCAATGTAGCTCATCATCTTGACAGGGTAGTGACTTTCTGACACTCCTGAGAGATTCGGTGCATTATGCATTAGCTCTTATGCAAGTGTTTCCTAATATATCCCAAACCAATTGACTGCGTTCAGCTCCATGGGCTCCTGTGTACGATTAGTAATGATTACAGTTACAACCTCAACGCAGGATAAAAACGTTATTTTTTCAGGCCTGCTTGATAATGATACGCTCTCTCAATGCTCTCAATGATTAGCCTATTACCAATTTTCTATTCAGTTTGATTATCAAATATGAATTTATGTTAGCGCCTATACGTTTTTTTTTCCCCCTAATGTGCAAGTAGCAACGTGGCAAGGAAAACCTCGCCGAAGAAGATAGGAGGAAAAAACCTGGAGAGGAAACCAGACTCCAAAGGGAACCCATCTTCATCTGGGTGGCACTGAATGTCCATCCATTATACACCGATCAGGCATAACATTATAACCACCTGCATAATATTGTGTTGGTCTTCCTTTTGATGCCCACAAAATTGTCGCCGGTTCACCACTGTTCCTTCCTTGAAACACTTTTGATAGACACTGACCATTGCAGACAGCAAACATCCCACAAGAGCTGCTTGAAGATGCTCTGACCCAGTCATCTGGACATCACAATTTGGCTCTTGTTAAACTCGCTCACATCCTTACACCTGCCCATTTTTCCTGCTGCCAACACGTCAACTTTGAGGACAAAATGTTCACTTGCTGCCTGAAATATCCCACATACTAACAGGTGCCATGATGAAGAGATAATCAGTGGTATTCACTCACCAGTCATATTGTCATAATGTTATGAATGTTTGGTGTAGTTTTATCATCGTTGAGGTGCGCTGTTCAGTAATGGATTCGTAATGCAGAACTGTTCATTTGTAGCCTGTTGTAGTAGACTCTTTGTATTAATTACAAATCCAAATCCATCCAAAATGTTCAGTAACCTAATTGATCTTTAAATCACGTCAACCACAGTAGTTAGTAGTAGTAGTAGTAGCAGTAGTAAGATCAAGTAAGGAGAGCGGGTTTTATTAGACTTCTCTTTAGGGCTGTAAAGATTCCTCGAATAACTCGAATAGTAATTCGATTACAAAAATTAATCGAGGCAAATAAATGCCTTGATTCTTTGTTTATTCCATTACTGACGCACCGCCGCCTAAATTCTGGAGTGATGTGGACAGGTAACACAGAAGACACTGCAGAATGAAAAATGGAGGAACGGGGAGAAAACGGCGAGGGCGAGGCGAAGGTTCAGGCCAAAGAAAACGGCGGAAAGTTTGGGACCATTTCAAACTAAAACATAAAGAAAACACTGTACAGTGCGGTTACCGTTTTTAAAGTCATTTGAAATACATTTTTATATTTTTATTTATGTACAGCGCCTTGTCTCGTCACAGTGGGCGTGTAGAGCAGGTAGTGGAGCACATTTTGGAAGCTGGCGATTAAGTCGGTGGAAAATTTCAAGCAGCTTTCTGGAGACAAGAATACTACATCACGATACTGTGCGAGATTAAATAACTAAACACATACAACCAAACAAATAGTTTTGTATCACTACAATAACAATAAAGTCTCTAAGTCTAATGACTGAGAATAATTGAGCGGATTAAACAAATTATTTGCCATAACTTTTTCTACTTGGCCACTGCGGAGGGACATATTGAAGGTAACTGTATTTGTATTTTGATATAATATGGCAGTTAAATGCACTAAATAGGTCTTCAATAAAAATGTGAATTTTTCGAAAAAGGAAAAACAAATGTGTTATTCTCTCTCTCTCATTTAGTATTGCTCTTTAACAAAAAAAAGTACTTTTTATCTAATTACTTAATGAAATATTAGTTAGAATATTCGATTACTAAAATAATTGATAGCAGCAGCTCTACTTCTCTACAGCTGTGACTAATTTCACTCACGTGTGTGAACCTGTCGACATTTTCTCTCACTTTTGCTAGTGTCTGCTACTGTTTGCTACGAGCAATAAAAACATGCAGTGTTTCAGTCTTTGAGATATTTTATAGGGTAACTTATAAATTAAAGGCTACTTTTATAAGGTACTGTAGGAAGATGCTGTAGATGCACTGTGTTTTGCTTTGATTACGGCCGTAAATCGTGTACGTCCAGATGTAATTTCATGTGTTTATTAGTGCAGCAATGTAAACTAGATTTCTGTTACATGGCCAAAAAATTGAATGTTGTTTAATGCACACGAGTAAAGGATTGTGAAAGAACGTCAGATCATCGGTTCTGTGAATAAAGTCTTCAGGAGGTGCGACAGACTTTTAGAATATCACTGTTTTCTTAGGGAGGGAGCACTCCACAGCTGCATCATCTTGGGGACCATCTCAGACTGATGCCCTAACATCTGGCTTTTCCAGTAGTCATTTAAACTGTTTTTTTTTCTGTAAAGAAGCCATTAGGTTTTTGTTTTTGTTTTGTTTTTATTTTCCGTTTTGTTAGAAAATCTGTTTCAATGCTATTTCCTGCACTAATTTTGTTATCTAACTAATAAATATGTCTTGCACAATTTCACTGGAATTATCCCTCTTATTTTGGCCAACAATAAAAGCCGGTCGTATCTTTTACGCCGTTCATTGCATTAACCATCTGTCACAAGATTCACGTGATGCATTTCCACAGTACATTTCTTGTAAGACAGCTGGAGTCAAAAGACATCAGCGCGGATGCAGAAAGCATTTATTGTTTGCTTCGTTACTGATGTCGCTTTTCTGAGATCTATTCAAGAGATTATCATATTGTGGGACAGTAAGACACCGTAGGCAACAGGTAGCCTACAGCGCTTCTTACGATCTTTAATAGGCCGGGTGCTGAGGAATGGTCCAGCTAACATCTGTGTGCAAGCAGCTTCATACTGTCGCTCATGCCAACACAGCCTCTGTTGTCTTTCAGCAACCCCATCTCTTGTTGGAAAAACAGAAAACAAAGGTGACGGAAGTGCGAATTCCCCTGGCAGAAGAGTACAGTATGGCCGATGTGTGGTGTGTGCGGTCCCGGCAGGGTGATGCCGATGACCACAGAGATCGCATTCAGCCGCACACAATACGGTCACTGCTGCTAGGCGTGCACAATGGGGTGCACAATGTCCTGCACACAGCTGACTGTTATCACCAACAACACACTCTTTGAGCAGGATTGATAGAGATGGAGAAGTTGAGGGAGAGGAGAGAACCAGCGCGCACACAGAGAACAAAGCTCCTGAATATAAACATTTTGTGATGCTGAGGGCCAAGTGTTTCATCTGAGAACACACAGCCTGTGATTTTCCACCAAAACTCGTTGTAGGGTCAACCAGTGGTCCAGCCGTGAACTCGAGCTACTCGGATAACATGACTCGACTCCACTTAGTCACAAATGTGTCCAACACCACGCCAGCAACACACCAACACCAAAATCGTATTTATATTAACGTGTCATTAAGCTTGGGATGGAATGTAAGAGGCTTCAGATGAACTACGAATTTAGTCTGAGTAATAATTTGAGTTGGGATTATTTTTATAAATGTTGACAGATCTAAGATATGAATTAACTTCAAATAAATGTCTTACATAGTGGTGCAGCCGATCGCATTGCTGCCTCGCAGCTCCAGAGGCCATGGTTTAATCCTGAGCTCAGGTTACAGAGTTTCACATCCCTGTGTCTCCATGGGTTTTATTCAACTTCTCTAGTTTCCTCCCACCTCCCAGTATATCTGCAGATAGATTCTCTAAGCTAAATTAGCTTCTAGGTGTGAACGAGTGTGCAAATGCGGTGGATTGGTGTCCGCTTCGTGGGTGTGTTCCCACCTCTTTCCCTGTTTTGCATTCTGTGCATCTTTGAAGATAAATGTAAAAAGTATGTGCGTTTTATTTTTCTATCCATCTCTACGCACGGCCTAATCATTCGCTTGATCCAAGCTTTATCTAACAGTGTCAGCGATATGTTCATTCCTTCTCATTTTAGAACTTGTGAAAAATGTTTGGATATGTTTCCACTCCTCTTTTTATTTTTTTGTGAGTAAGCAGTTTGGAAATGTCTTTTGCTCTTTTCAGTTCAGTGGGAAATCCCCATCTGATTATGAATCCCCATCTGATGCATATTTTTAGAGTCTGGACAGTTTTCCAAAGAATGGAATTTCCTACATCAATCTATTCTATTTTAGTGCAGTTATTTCAGTCACCCATGTTAATGTGCAGTAGCATAAAGGGGCTTCCAGTGCGTTAAACACTGAATGAACTTCCTGTCTGTTGAGAAATCTTGCTGACGATGAGCACCTTTAACTGTTGATAAATATCTATTTGATCATGCTTTACTGCCACACCTCCCTGCCATATCGCCTGCTTCACTCAGTATTAACATGCCATCTTGCTTATAGAGTAAAAGCAGTCATTTATGCACTTATTGGATCTTTAATGTAGTAATTATTGGAATGGCGTATACCATTTATAACCGTCAGCATTACAGGTATATGAGTGAAAGCACATTATTCATCATTTTATGTAACGTCAAATTGCGGTAAAATAAGTGATTCCATGGTATGTAATGCTGGAGATCTCAAGAACTGTTTGCTTATTATTATTATTATTAGTAGTAGTAGTAGTAGTAGTAGTAATTGTAATGATCTTTTGTTTTAAATTTAAATTACATAGTGTGTGTGTGTGTGTGTGTGTGTGTGTGTGTGTGTGTGTGTGTGTGGCGTAGATGCATATGATATTACTGAAGGCATTCATTCAATAAAGACAATCTTATATGTTATAAGTATTTAATAAATATGCAAAGCTGAATTAGAAATAAGTTTATTGGAGGGACAGCGCATGTAGGACATTTTGGAGACAAGGTGAGGAAGGCGAGATTGAGATGGTTTGGACATGTTCAGAGGAGGGACATGGGGTATATCGGTAGGAGAATACTGAGGATGGAGGAGAAGAGGAAGGCCAAGGAGGAGGTTTATGGATGTGGTGAGGGAAGACATGCAGGTAGTTGGTGTGAAAGAGGCAGATGTAGGGGTATGGAGACGGATGATCCGCTGTGGTGACCCCTAACGGGAGAAGCCGAAAGAAGAAGAGGAAGAAGAAGTATGACTCTTAGTTTGCAATGCACAATAAGGTGAAAGAATTTGCTTTGATTTGTTTTACATAGCACTTTTATTAATAGACCATATCACAAAGCAGCTTTCACAAAACTCCTGATGTAGATTTATATTTAGGTCCTTAATGAGCAAGCTGGAGACACTATTGGCAAGAAAACCTCCCGCAGATGACATGAGGAAGAAACCTTAAGAGGAACCAGAGTCAAAAGGGAATCCTTATTGATTTGTAATGATTACAGAGAGTAAAGGCAAGTGTTACTAAGCGTGTTGTTCAGTATGAGTGTTTCGCTGGAGTGCCGGATTGAGCGCAAGACATGGTTTATTATTACAACAGCAGTTATTACGCACAAATCTATTGTATTCACATGAACTTATACCCTGTGAAGCATAAACTGTTTTTGGAAAGTGCAAATCTTGTCATGTGGAACCGTCCATAGCCCCCAAAACAGTTTACTTTAATGTGATTGCTTCCGTTGTATTACCGAGTTGCTGTTGTGCTGCTAACAGCTTCGCCGTTTGAGCAAGGATCAGGCTTCAGTGAACTAACGCAGATCAACACAAGACAAAAACACACCGCAATGCTGTGTAAGAGCATTGCTTTCTTTTGGTGTGTGTGTGTGTGTGTGTGTGTGTGTCCTTGTTTTACACCTTATTTTCCTCACTCACTCGCTCTCTTACTCTTTCTCTCGCTCCCCCCTCCTTTCCTCCTCACTTATTTCACAGAAATACACCCACTCAAATGCAAACATTCATATCCGCTGTATCACTTGGTGGCTCTCATTCATGCTGTAGCTGTGAAGAGCAGGAGGACTCAGGTGGAGGATTGCACTGCCTTCTGTCTCTCCTCTTGTGCACACTGTTGTGTTGAACAGCTGACACAAAGCGGAATTACAAGACTGTGAGTACCGTAATGTATTTGAAATAAGTGAAACCGAGATGGTTTCTACACAGGGCAATCACGTGCACGTGGAATTACATTTAAATGGGTTAATAAGATTGTAGTCCATGACACAGCATTGCTTGGCTGAACCCTCAGTGCATGACTGCTTGACGTGAAATCGCTGTGCCGGGTTCTATTAGATGACCGATCATTATTGGTTGTGACATATTTTTACGTTGCATCTTCAGCACACTTTTGGAAATGTATCTAGTACAACCAGGTGGAATGTTCTTACATTCTTCACGTTTCGAAACTGCAGGTATAATAACAGGAAACCTGTTGACAGAGTGATCCATCATCTGTTGACTATGTATGATTCGCCCAGTGCTTCTCGGCGTTTTGTGCGCGAATCTTCGCTTCTCTCTCAATATTTCTCATGCGCTCTCCATCAGGGAAAAGACAGTTGAAGTGTGGTTAAAGGGCTCTTCTGTAAAGCAGAGAAAGACTTACTCATTAACACTGATTTGTTTCTAGAAGGTTAAGCGTGGAAAAGTGTAGAGAGGTGACCGTAAGGAGAAACTAAAGAGGCTTTGAAGCGCTGCTGGAGGATGACTAACCTTATCAAAGCGCTGTGCGGCGGCTGAGGAGGCGGCAATGCGAGTTCGTTAGGGTGCAGCGGGGTGTCTGATTCATACACGTTCTCACTGGCAGCGGCTACATTTCATTCACTTCCTGATGTGGGTAGATTCTTTCTCTCAGCGTCACACTTGAAAAAGGCAGGGAGCAGGCGATTGATGGGACCGCGAAGAAAGTTGCTGTGGGCGGATTGGCAGTGAAAGCAGCTTTAACAGTTCCAGAGAAAAAATGAATGAAACTGATAACGCTAGTAAATTAGAAGAATCCTTTTCCTCCTTGAGTGTGTGTGTTCATGTGATCGTGTAAATTTACAGCTTGGCCAACATTAGAATGTGTTCCATTGTGGGTCTTTTTATTATATACCTGTGCGTGTGTGTGCGTGTGTGTGCGTGTGTGTGTGTGTGTGTGTGTGTGTATATATATATATATATATACACACGCACAAAATGCAGTAACTTCTTAGACAATGTGCTCAATATTAAAAATATCTGTTCTTTGCCTTAATGCACAGCTTGTTCTCAGAGAGCGAAAGCAGGCCTTTTTTCTTTCTTTGCATCTTATCTCTCAGGTTCATAGCATTGCAGGACTGAAGAAATTAGTTCAGCAGCTTTTCTTTTTCTTGCTTATGTTAATTTGTCTGTCTGACCAATGATTTTCATTTGTGAAATATATTTTTGTCTGTATTTTAATTGGAGCTTGCTATCAGATTTATCATGCCTGGAACAAGTTAGCACAATGCAGGATGGAGCAGGGTGTGTTCAGTGACTATCCGTCTGAAGTCCTCGTTTTAGGAGATCAGTCATAAGGGGCAAGTCTGTATTTTTGTTTCTCATTGTGTAATATTGGTTACAGTATGTGATAATGAGACCTTTTAGCTCAATGTAAATGAGTGTGTATGACCAGGTTTCAGTCTGTGTGTGCTTTTAGTATGAATATTTTTACATTTGTGTTGGAACCTGGAAGTCTGGTCTGCATTGTGGTTACTTACCATTTTCAGTAAGGTCCTTCAGGGTGGTGATGTTTTTTTGCCCCAGGATGGCATTGATGTCCCTGCCAGTATGGGCAGGTGGTGAGCTGTGCCTTTGACTCCCGTAGTGTGGCATTTAAAAGGGTCGGCCAGTGCTGCCGGTTTATTTTGAATGAACATGTTGCACACTCTGCAAGGGGCAGGTGGGGTCATGAGACTGTGCCATTCACGTGCCGAGGCCAGTCTGATTGCCCACTTCCTGCTGCCAGCATGTTGCTGTATTCAGAGAGGATGCTGGGAGACAAATTTAGAGCTCCAACTCCCTCCATCTGCCAGGGCTAGCTGTAAGCCTGTCTCTATGGGAACCGCCGCCAGGCTGCCAGGAGTGATAATAGGAAGAGAGACCGTACGGTTTATATATACACCAATCAGCCATTAAAACATCCTGCCTAATATTGCATAGATCTCCCTTGTGCCACTAAAGGAGCCCTGGTCCATTGAAGCATGGACTCCACAGATCATTTTATATGAATCGGACTTGTTAGTTCAACACATGGACACAGATTGGATTGAGATAAGGGGGATTTAATGTTCCTCAAACCATTTCTGAACAGTTTTTGGAGTGTGCCTCAGGGCGCATTATTATAATTCTTGTTGTCGTGTTGGTCAGCAACAATTTTTAGGTATATGTCATCCACATGAATGTCAGAAACTAAACAAAAGATTGCAAAGAGCATCACTCTCACCTCACAAGATCTCTACAGTTTAGGAGGGGCTCTAACCCAGCTGTATAGCCATCACAATTTGGTCTTTATCAACGTCATTCGGGGTCCTACAGTTGCCCATTTTTCCTGATTTTAACTTTGAGAACTGTTCACAGTCTGCCTTAACCATGCCACAGTTTGACAGGTGCCATTGTAATGTGATAATGTTGTTCACTTCAGTTGTCAGTGGATTTATGGCTGTTTGGTAAATTCTTCTTAATTCATTAAGAGTTTGGCTTCCAAGTAAAAATGAAAACGAGGACGGTGACGTATTACCGTTTCCATATAATCATATTCTAATTCATATAATAAACTGAGTAACAGAATCCAAATCTATTTGCATAGGCAAGATGGTAATATCTAACTCGAAGCTACACTAGAGCTACAATATGCAGAATAAATTTCTATTCTCTGCTCTATTCTCCTTTACTGAATTGACAGCAAAAAACAAAGGAATATTTAGAGAACACATTTTATATAATCTTACAAAAAAAGGAAGCTTTGGCATATGAAAACTTTTTTTTTTTTTTAATAACAACAAAATTTGAATGCTTCCAATTGGGTTCCTTTCTTAAACTTTCCTTGGCTGTCTGCCTGCAAAGTTCATGGTGGGTTTAAAAGCAGCCTAAATAAAACCTAAATATACAGTACATCATGTTCAAAAAAGTCAAGCATGTGGCAGCATAGGTCAAGTATATACAGGTCAAATGCTGTCAGTGTTCATATCAGAATGAGAGAACTGATTTTCTTTGTGTGTGAGATGTTTTTTTTTTTTTTTTAAGCAACTGCTGATCTCCTGGGTTTTTCATGCCCAACAGCCTCTAGAGCTTCCACAGATATGTGTGAAAAACACCCAGTAAGCAGCAGTTCTCTGGGTAGTTCCCTCGGTATGCCTTGTTAATGAGAGAGCTCTAAAGAGAATGATCATACTGGTTCGAGTTGACAGGAAGGCTACAGTACCTTAGATGTAAAATTGTGGCGGGCAGAAAAGAGTCACAGAATGCACATAGTGAGCTGTATTAAGGATGGGCTATAGTATCAGGCTTCTGGAACTGGTTAATACAAAAAAATAGGACATACTCATTAAGTCCATTGTTTTGACTGTAATGATCAGTTTCTTATACCCCAGAATCAGTGGTGGACGAAGTACACAAAGCATGTAGTTGAGTTATTACTCCAGTAAAAGAAAAAGTGCTCCCTTCAAACATTCACTTGTGTGAAAGTACAAAAGGATTTGCCTTCAAATGTACATAATTATCCAAAGTACTATGATTTATTCTGTCTATAATGAAATACAGTAATCCCCCGCTTTACTGCTGTTCGACTCTCGCGCCCCGGTTTATCGTGGAATTGTATTCGCCACATAACTCATTTGTTTGGCTGATTTTCCAGGTCGCTCGCGGATAGCAACATAGACCAAAAAACTTATAGGGAATTGTTTTTATGGAGTTTTAGGTTGAAATAATGACATCTATGAAAAAATAAATAATTATTAATAATAAAACGAAGTCAAATGTACATAAAGTAAAGAATGTGGTGAAGTGTATCTTTAACTCTGACTCTTTTTACGTCATAGGACACTGTACAGTGCAGTTGTGCTCACTATAAATGTGATAGTGTTCTGTATTTCTATGAATTTATACACAATTCATCTCGCTATATTGCATATCTTTTCTGTGTGTGTTTAAAGTGTGTGGGAGGACGATTTTCAGTTTAAACAAAACAAAACAAAAAGCATTATTGGGGTGGGGTCCGTTTATCGCAGTGTTTTTGTTTATTGCGCCGGTTTTGGAACGTAACCACCGCGATAAACAGAGAATTACGGTATTGTCATTTTTGTCACAAGATTTTTGCTTAATCAGCTCAGTTTATGTTAAAAGACTTTGTTACTCTTAGCACACCAATCTATTAATAAAATGATATTAATGAGTCAAACTGATTGATATTCATTAAAATGACCATGAGCCCAAAAGCTTTTTTTTAACTACTTCAAAAAAAATCTTGCAAATAATGTTTTTGCAAGTTCAAGTCAGGAGTTTCTTCCACCATTTATTTCTTTTCAAAATGTTCCTTCTGTTACTTTAAAATAAATAGAAACTATGATAACATTAAGTAGTACTGACAGTTTTGGATGTGCGTTGTTTTAAAGTTTTACCTTTTGTATTTTAAAATTGCGCATTTCTATGCGCCAGTTTCACTAAATTTGGAATTGAAAACAGGGTGTGTTATCAGTATAGGTGTTCATCAGTGTACGTGGATACAGTGCCAAAGTAGTAAATAAAACTGTCTTTCGGCTTCTCCCATTAGTTTGATTTGACTCGCATGTTTGATTTGGCACATGTTTTACGCTGGATGCCCTTCCTAACGCAACCCTCCCCATTTATCTGGGCTTGGGACCGGCACTGAGAGTGGCTGGGGTTGGTTCCCTGACCAGGGATCGAACGCGGGCCGCAGCAGTGAGAGCAGTAAATAGTTGTTGGAAAAATGTTTTTCTATTACATCATATAGATTTTGAGGTAATTAAAAAAAAAAAAAAAAAAAAAGTCCATGTTCTCATTAGCCTACACTTTTTTGCATATAGTTATAGATAAACATATGTGCACAGTTATATAGTACACCAATCAGGCATAACATTATGACCACCTGCCTAATATTGTTTGTTTGATCCACACGGACGAGCCTTCGCTCCACACGTGCATCGATGAGCCTCGGCCGCCCATTGACCCTGTCACCGGTTCACCACTGTTCCTTCCTTGGACCACTTTTGATAGACACTAACCACTGCAGACAGCAAACATCCCACAAAAACCTCCAGTTTTGGAGATGCTCTGACCCAGTCGTCTGGACGTCATTATTTGGCTCTTGTTAAACTCACTCACATCCTTACACTTGCCCATTTTTCCTGCTGCCAACACGTCAACTTTGAGGACAAAATGTTCACTTTCTGCCTGAAATATCCCACATACTAACAGGTGCCATGATGATGAGATAATCAGTGTTTTTCACTCACCAGTCATAATGTTATAATATCAATGTTTGCTT
The DNA here is from genome assembly GCF_014805685.1 of Silurus meridionalis. Taxonomy (NCBI): domain Eukaryota; kingdom Metazoa; phylum Chordata; class Actinopteri; order Siluriformes; family Siluridae; genus Silurus; species Silurus meridionalis. Next base: position 24,671,742 of record NC_060887.1, read on the forward strand.
ATTCTGAGTATATATTCATATGAGCCCACTCCCTCCTCATCTAACAATCTACATGCATTCCTGGTTTTGTGTGTGTGTATATATCAATGTGGGGAAGGGAATCTTCTCACTAGGAGCACACACAACATTATTTGGTTGCTGTCTACACACACCTTTCCTTTGCTTGTGTTCTCTGTGTATTTTATTTTCTGTATGTTCTCCAACTTGTTGTCACAAACGAATAGCAGCTCAGGATTGTTAGGATATAGACGATATCATTGCCATCTAATCGCATAATCTACATTATTTTGGGACTAATGGGAGTTTTTCTGTTTCGCAGAATATTTGGAAGCCGTTTTGTGCATGGCTTGGTTGGCTTGATTATTTCCACAGGTCGTGCTGTACCTTAATAAATAATGAAACAGAAATAAGAACATTTGTGTATACAATAAAAATTATCTGGTTTATAAAGCCATTCATGATACAGTTTTCGTATAGCAGATAGGGTTAAGCACCTTTCTCATGCGCCCAGCAGTGGTAGCTTTACTACGTGAAATGCTTTTTTGTTCAGTTCTGTCCTAAAGAACTGCCAATCACTAGATGTGAAGCTATTGCTTCTAGGTAATAGAGGATTAACTAATTATTTACTTGTGAAATAAAATGCCAATGTTCATTTATGACTTAATGGCTTAGTGTCACACCTCAGGGCTTTTAAACGATCCATAATCCTCATTGGCTTGAGTCCACAGCACCATCTAATGGGCAACACTCAATAGGTCTGTTTCCTCTGGAGTTGTTTTAAGAGTTTATGTGGCTTTAATGGGTCTAATGTAATTTGCTACTGAGAAAGTTTACATTTGAACCGTTGTGCAAGAATGTTTTGCTATTCGCTGTAGAACAAGTATTAGTGCTCAACATCAGGCACATAAGGTCAAACAGCCAATGTGCATGAGTGGTATGTTCCGTAATTATAGCGAAACACAGCTGTAAGGCATGTTTTATTGTGTAAACTGTTGCGTAAAAGTGTTGTGAGCCAGATTCAGCAACTTTATATCAACATCAAAATGTATCACCAAACACCAAAAGTAATTTATGTAATTTATTCAATACTAATAGTAATTTTAATGAAGTAATTAAATAGTAATATATAGTAAATTAATTAATGGTAAATTTATTAAATAGTCATTATTAGTAATTTATTAAATACATAAATGTATTTAATAAGTATGCAATTTAGACTTTTATTCAATTAAAATCTTATTGCTATGTAAAGAACATTCAGCAGAATAGAAAACTAGTTTCTGGCTTTACATTTTATTAGGTTTTTGGCTATTTGGCTTTTATATTTAAATATATTATTTATTTATATATATATATATATATATATATATATATATATATATATATATATATATATATATATATATATATATATATATATATATATATATATATATATATATATATATATATATATATATATATATATATTGATATTGATATTGATATTGGTGGTGGCCAAGTATGTAAAAAAATATTCTTACATATTTTTTTGTTCGTTTCTGTTTTTCTGTAGGGCCTCTGCGGTGTGGGCATGTGACAACCAGGGAGAATAAAGGGCTTGAACACCTGCTAACATATCAGTGGCGAAAGTAACTCCAAAACAGTCTTTACATTCATCTCTCTCTTCAAGCGCCAAACTAATGATACAATGATTAATTTGGATTGGGAGATGAGCGTTTCGGCATAGAAAAAGACATCTGCTTTTCTTTGGCCCAGTCTGATTACTTCAGCTGATGAATGAATTTTTGACATAAACCAGAAAATACTTGTAGATATTTCATAAGCCATGTGCTACTTCTTTCGAGATGTTTCTGTGGCATGGCAAATAATGCTAAGGGGTCAGGTGGTCGCAAAGGCATTATTCCCAGTGTGTCCATAAGGCTTCCTCCCAACATTCTATGGAGGCAGAGCATAGCCAGCCGTCTGATGGGGAACGATCTGGTGGACGACAGCAATCTCTGTCTGAATCTTCACACAGGGGTACATTTGCTCAGACACAGGAACAGGCTACCTCTGTACCAATCCATGGATCACATGGCCGGCATCACAGAAGGCAGCCAAAACGGCGTGATTTGCTCCAGAGGCAGCAGCAACAGCAGTCTCAGATGGGGGAAGCTTGGCATTTACAAGATGTTCCAGGCCCCTCTGGCGGCAGCTACACTTCTTCATCTCTTGAATCCTCTACCCAAGTCCCTCACCTTCAGGGTGTTCCATCTTGCCCCAGTCAGGAATTCCAAGAAGGCACCACATCTAGAAGGGAGCGAAAGCCCCAAAAGCCAGGGAAGTATGTGTGCTCATACTGTGGAAGGCCATGTGCAAAACCCAGTGTCCTCCAAAAACATATCCGTTCCCACACAGGAGAAAGACCCTATCCTTGTGTCCCTTGTAGTTTTTCATTTAAGACTAAAAGTAACCTGTACAAACATCGTAAATCCCACGCCCATCGAATAAAAGCCAGCTTGGCATCTAGATGTGAAGAATCCAGTTGCAGTGGAATTGAAATTGGTGCAGTAGGAGATGAACAGGAAGAAGCAACAGAAGCAGATAGCACAGAGAGTGAAGATGAAACTGGTCAGCATCAGCCATCCACTTCTCAAGAAAGGCCAGCTCTAAGAAAAAGCTCCAAGGTCGAAATTTCCTTTTCAGAAGAAGGGCCAAGAACAGAGGACTCCCAGGCAATCAAGCAGAGGTTGGCTATGCGACTCAGTGAAAGGAAAAGAGCTCCCATTGAATCACCAGATGAGAGCCCATCATCTTCATTGGGTCCGGGTAGTAAGGGCAGTACCGAATCGGGTTACTTCTCTAGCTACGGCAGTGCTGAATTATCTCAAGTAAGCCCCCCAAACGCCAATGTTAAATCCTATGCTGAAATTATATTAGGAAAGTATGGACGATTAGGCCAGCAACAAAGACTTCCACACCAACATTTTCAGACATCATCACCGTCATCATCTTTGGGACATGAGGAAAAATCCATCCACTTCAGCGTGCCTAAGACACAACTCATTGAACATATTACGAAATTAATAACTATAAATGAAGCTGTAGTTGACACGAGTGAAATTGACAGTGTCAAACCTAGACGTTCTTCCCTTTCTAGGAGAAGCAGTGTTGAATCTGCTAAATTTTCTTCACCAAAAGATCCAAAGGAAGATTTCCCTGGCACTAGTGGCACTACCGGGCAAATTCTTGACATACAGCATTCTCGGTTATGTGAAGGCACACTTTCTACCTATTGTCCCAGTGGTGTTCTATTAAGAAGCCAGTCAGTTCCATCCACTAGTGGCAAAGATGATTCACCGAGCTCATCTTCGCACAGCTTTCGTCTCAGCCAGTCTTTTGATGAGCAGCAGGCTGCATCAGCGGAGCTGAGGGTTGGCCACCATCATCGAATGTTAAAACGCCAGCCTGCCATTGAAATGCCAGTTGGAGCTGACCTTGGAGCAGAAGCTGGCTCCTCAGTTTCCACAGAATCAGGATGGAAGCAACAAAAGGGAGTTTATGAGTGTGAGGTATGCGGAACTCAATTGAGAAAACAGGACAATTATGAAGCACACAGAGTTTCTTGTATGAATAAAGCTTCACAGGAACACCAGAGTGAGAAGAAGGTGCCTGCTGAACAAGAAGATCATCGACAAATAATGCACTATAAGTTTAAAGCAATGGCTATGGCTATACGAAAGAGGAGGAAAGAAGAAAGTCTAGAGGAAGACCCCCCTAGCCCAGGTCCAGCAGCTATATCCTTTAGCAGCCATCTTGCCACATCAGCAATAGGGAGTAAAGATGATTTTCAGGGTTTGCCAGGCACTGTACCACAAACTGAACCAGAAAAAATCGGCCCTTACAAAGAAATATCAGTAATCCAACACACTAGTTCCTTCGAAAAGCAAGAAAGCATGTCTATAGAAATCCCAGAGCCTGAGCTTGAACATAAAGAATCACAGGAGCCCAAGCAGCCCTCCACATCCAGGTTAGTTCGGCAGCCCAAGATTCAAGTGCCAGAGATCTTTGTGACAAAAGAACCAGATACTGAGATGCTTTCACCACCAGCAAGTTCCTATATCCCGAAAGAATTAGAGAAGGAGGAGTTCCAGTGGCCTCAGCGAAGTCAAAGTCTGGCTCAGCTCCCTGCAGAAAAGCTGCCACCGAAAAAGAAACGTCTCCGTTTGGCAGAGGCACCACAGTCATCAGGAGAATCTAGCTTTGAATCACTATCCCTACCACGCAGTCCAAGCCAAGAGAGCAATGTTTCTCACACCTCTAGTCGATCTACATCTTTTGATGAAACAGGAAAGGTTGAACCTGAAACGCAGGCTGGTCAATGGAGCTCCCAAGGGTCCCACATGCTCACCGTACCAGGTGCATACCAACATCATCACAGGGAAATGCATCGCTCTGCCTCTGAGCAGGCTCCTGCAAGTCCACCACACCCCGCCCAGATAGTAGAGACAAGGAGCAAGTCATTTGACTGTGGGTCCTTGTCTCTAAGACCAGCTTCTTCTTCTTGGAAAGAGAGGCGAAAATGTCTCTTAGTGAAACATGCAACTCTTGAGAAACAGGATCAGGAAGAATCATCATCTACCATCCATCATTCCTTTCCTGGCCATTCTGCCCTTACAGTTGGTGAGCTCAGAGCAAGCAGTACTTCTAGACTTAGCCCAGAATCTTTGGGCAAAACTCTGCAGCTCTTTCAAACTCCTCTTCCGACTACAGTTTACCCTTACACTAGTCCAGAAACCTTCTCCTCACAACAGATAACTGGACTTCAACCCGTCAGAACTATATCGGAGGTCCTATCTAGTCATATGCTTCAGCAGGCTCTCATACAATCAGTGCCATCTTCATTTTATCCAAGACAGCTTAATTTAGCTGAGCACCTTGGCCTTCCTGTTCAGCCTTTTCCTAATTTGCTTTCACTACAGTACCCAACAAGTAGTCTAATAATTCAGGATCCCATGGCTTCACCTATTGGCAGATCTAGTTCTCCTCCTTCCTCTACCCATAAAAGAGGCTCACCATTTCAGCATCTTGTCGCTCGGCATCAGCCTCGTCCCATCATTGCTACTTGCCTTGAGCAGCTTACACCAGTGGTGTCACTGGTGGTGCCTGTGCGCCTACAGACTCACATTCCTACTTACGCTAGTGCCATGTACACAACCATTTCCCAAATTTTAGCCACAACACGGTCTCAGCAACCAATTTGCTGTACAGCCATGGTCATCATGGAGAAGCTTGAGTGCACTAAGCTTCAGAGATCTTTCCTTGGGCTTCCTAGTCCTACTCTGAAGACCTGCATTCCTTTATCCCTTCCTTTAGAATTTCAAACAGAAGCTGCATCTGGTGATGGTTGTTGGCCACTTTGTGCTGGCGGAAGTAAGCGTATGCTTTCCCCTGCAGGTAGTTTAGAACTCAGCTTAGAGGCACAACGGCAACAGAAACGAATCAAGGAGGAAGAGGAAGTAGAAGAAAGTGGAGAAGAATGTAAAACTCGTGGGAAATTTCCAGAGGACCACCAAGGAACAAACAAGAAGGGGCAAAGGGACAGAAAAGGAGTAGAGGTAGCTGTAGAAATAGAGCAAGAGCAGGAAGAAAAGAAAACCGACTTTGACGGGAATAAGCCAGAGATTTCCCAGGTGGAAACTGGACTTAAAAAAGAGGAAATGCAGGAGGAGGGCCACCGATGTGTATCAGTGGTTGAGATTCCAGAGAGATCTACAGGTTATACTGACCCCTTATACCCCAGTCTCCACACTAGTACATCAGTGAGCTGGTGCTACCTGAATTATACTAAGCCTAACCCATCTCCCCACACAAATCCACAGACGTCTGTGTATTCCTCTTGGAGTGTTAGCATGTACAACCCCAATCTTCCTGGTCTGTCCACAAAAATAGTATTGTCACTGTTGTGTTCTAAGCAAATGTACAGTTCTGGGGTATACACTATCGCTTCAACAACATCTCCGACAACTGACAAGCTGGTTGACAAAAAAACACCCAGGGTATCAGAGGTAAATGTTATTGGATTTGACTTTAAATGCATAGATTGTGCTGGTGTGCTGCCAGTGTGAAGTATTATTGGGTACTGATATGTCATGTGATGTTGGTCTGGGGTATAGGTACATGCCAAATCATTGAGCACTCCTGCCAAAGAGAAAGACGAGCCTCTAAATAAGAGGGTGGAACAAGACGTGAGAAGTAAAGAGGGAACCGCTTCCACCTCGAAGCACAGTGAGCCACTACGTGTTTGCATCTTTGAGGGAGGGTGAGTGATTATTTTGTCTTCAGGATATAATTGATCTATGATCATGTCACTTTTTATATAGAGTACCTGTCTTGTTTAAATGTTGTTAGTATATTTTATAGAAGCCCCCGAAGTGTGTAGAGAAAGGAAGCTTGTTTTTCAACAGTTCATCAGTTTGGCTCTTTGGCTATACTGGTTGTGTTTTGAGTGACAAAGGCGAGGTATACTGGGCTATTTTTTAGTGCTGCCTCTCTTTTTTGGGATTTACAATTCCAAAATAGAGACACCTATATAGGTGAACCCTTATTCTGAGAGATTTATGACTAAACGCTGCTAAGTATTGAAATTGCATCAGATCTAAAAATGAGTGTTTAATGATTGATGACTGATTTTTAAGTTTATTGGTTTCTCTGGAATAATGCCCATGGTGCGGCTGCACACGAATCCACAGGGAGATTGGGTCATTCGTGTTATAATTAGTTCTGAAAGCTGCTCGTTACAGCGAGAAGAAAAACATAATGGTTTCGAGTATGAAAACCATTATGACAATATTATTACTTCACTGAGGGTTAGGACACAATATTAGGTATTAAAAAAATACTAATAAAAACAAATGACCTTGAAGAACATTGGATTCAGTATTTAGCCTTTATTACTTACTTAATAACATTCATTACTTCTCACTTAGGCTAATGGCTTTACTTGCAGTTTTGCCACTGATATTAAAATGAGACACCGCACCACTCTGCTTTACTTTGTATCTCATGCAGTATCTCTTTCGCTTACATAATTCTTCGATCACACACCCACATACTGCCTATTCACATCTGTCTCTCTTTGTGCCCTTTCTCTTATACTGTTTCCTTCTCACTGTTTCACGTTAGTACCCATGTATCTCAACATCTCTACTGTCTGCTTACCTCACTTCTTCTATGCAAGATACGATTACACATTGAGAAAATGTGGCAATCTTTCTTATTCTGTGCTCAAGTATCAATGAAGTAGTAAGAATGATAAGGCAGTCGGTTCTGTGTTATAAAATACAGTGTGTTTTGAAGTCGTATAATCGAGGTTCAGGAATGATTGACAAGTGGGTTAATATTAGACACATTAACATAACATTGTGTAAGTCTAACAGTCAAAGATGTTTAAATGAATGTATTACTTCAGGCTTTAAAAGTCTAGGTTTTGAAAATGTGCTCTTGTAAACCAAGGACAAAGATAGATGTTTCATTTGCTGGCTATTTAAAAATGATTGGGAATGAATGTGTACTCTGCATTTCAGTAAATATTTAGCTCCTCATTTACTAAAATCCCTTAAAAATGAGTAAACACATTTTTAATTGTCTCTGCCTTTTTAGGTATAAGTCTAATGAAGAGTATGTATATGTAAGAGGAAGAGGGAGAGGGAAGTATGTATGTGGTGAGTGTGGGATTCGCTGTAAAAAGCCCAGCATGCTGAAGAAACACATCCGCACTCACACAGATATTCGTCCCTACGTCTGTAAGCACTGCAACTTTGCCTTCAAAACTAAAGGTGAGAGAGTTTTAATGATATACTACTCTACTCCTCAGCAGTTCTTAACCACAAGCCTCATTTTTGTGAACCTATAAAACAAATCCGTAACGCATTATCCCTCTTTGTTAGTGATCCTTTCATATAATCTTTCATACTTCATTTAAATGTTGAATTGTTTCTGGACAGGGAACCTCACGAAACACATGAAATCGAAGGCACATGGTAAGAAATGCCTGGAGAAGGGTGTGTCCGAATCATCTGTAGATGAGCTGGAGACTGAAGAACCAGGTATAATTATAATTAATTAATCACTATTTAATGAACCATGGAGTAATGTAAATTTAGTATGGACTGTTTTGTATGATTATGTATCTGTGATGACAAACAATATCTCAAATTAACTATTTATTAATTGAAATAAAAAGTAAAAGCTTATATTGTAGGCATATATCTTGTGTGGAAGAATGTATCCATATTAATACCAAGATATAGGTGAAGTACTTCACAGTAGCTTAAATTTAGATGACCTCCGCATCAGTACTGTAATCTGTAGCACATCTTGGTATTTTATATAAAAAGTATCCAGGAAGCATTTTTTTGTTGCTAAAATAGCTTTAAATAAGACACCTCAGATAGTCAAGTGGAAGAAACCACAGGCGTAATGTTTTCTTTCGCACATTTACTGTGTATACTGTATAATTAGATCTATGTGGGTGAACGGTCACTATGCATGGTGCAAATCATGCACTTTTTATAGCTTGTCTATTAGTTTGTTTGCAGATTTACGATTCTTATCAAAATTGCATCAGTATTTTTGTTTTAAAAATATATGTTCAGTAATATACAATTAACTAACTATACCCATTTTATTGTTATTGTAATAATAATAATTATAATTATACATGAGCAGTTTTCGCATCATTATGTGAAGTTTTCACCATTCTTAGGAACTGGAGCTGAATTTTTTTATTCGGTTTCTTGCTGTGCAAACCTTGAAAATCATAAATGCACCATTTAATATAATGATAAATGTTGTCGTGCTTTGTTGGGCACTCAAGCACAGTTCGCTCAGTTTGTGAAGGCCATCTGAAATTGACTGGTCTGCCATTAAGCGAAGCTTTCTAATCTGGCCTCCAATTTCAGTTGGTATGCTGTATATAGAACTGAAAATGAAAGCCACCCATCTTTTTGTCCCTATCAGACTGAGGAGTGCCAAGGACACTTTATTCAAGCATACGCTATTCAGCAGGCTTAAATATAGCCATGAATGAAGGAGGTGCAACACAATTATATGAACATGTTTACTTGAGTAATTAATGAACATGTATTGTCTGACTGTATGATTCTTTTTTTAATGGTCTTTCTAATTGTATTTGTCTGTGGGACAGGCGGCTGTGTTGAAATCCTAGTGTGAAAATGTTGCATGTAATCCTCTGTTTTAAACTAAAACCCTTTGTGTATGTTTCAGGGACCAGTGAGGGGCAAGTCTATGAGTCAGAGGATCAGGAAGAGCACCAGTTCTCGGACATTGAAGACTCGGAAGATGAGGATGATGAAGAAAACGAGGAGGAAGAGGATGAGTCCTCCCATGAAGACGCTCCTTCATCCTGCTCTACAGATACCCACCAGTCAGACAGTGGTCCAGGCTCACTGACAGGTCCCACAAGCCTTTCTGTTTCAGAGAGAGAAGAAAGAGAAAAGCAGCTCTCTCCTGTCCAACCATGGACAGGAGAAAGCAAACGAGCACTGTTCTCCTCTAAAGCCTGGGAGCATTCTCCTCTAGCCTTCTCTTCCGCTAGTGAAGGATCTCCTCTCCGCAGTGTCTCCCCCAGACTGGAACTGTCGTCTCCCTGTCGACATCTGTCCCCATCCCCTGAAAGAGGCCCGTCTCCTCTCACAGCGTCCCCACTCAGGTCGTTCTCTCCACTGCGGCCTCTTTCTCCTGCTCGCTACAGGAGCTCCAGAGCCCAAATCTCTCCAACACCATTCAGAACTCAACATAGAGCCCACAGTTCTCCTGGGCACTTCCACTGGGAACCAAGCAACAAGCCCAGAGAGAGCCAGCAGCAGCAGGTGAGTCTCATGATTAGGAATGCATATGACTTTTTAAATAATCGCACATACTATATGACTACATAGTGTAATAAGCATAATACCATTGTTCAGTGTAACCCCAAAAAAGTAGGGTTTCTGCTTCCATTCCAATCAAGATGTATTGTTCATAATGTCACTGCCACCTCTGGCTTTCTCATTAGAGATCTGGATCTGGAGTTCTATAAAGCTGCTTTGTGACCAAGTCCTTGAAATCTATACAAATACAAATAATTCAATTAATAAAAGTATTGGCAGTCAGTGATAGATGGTTATACTGATGAAAATGATTATTGTTTGCCCTAATGGTTGACTATAAACCATCTCTTGGTTAAATGCAGCATTTGAAATCCAATCTTTGGTTGAAATTAATTAATAAGTACCCTTTTTTTCACATTTAATAAAATAACCTTGAAAACATTACCATCTCTAAATGATCATCAGTTGTATAATTTGTAACTAAGCTGAGAGTAAGTGATGGTAGAAATGTGTTTCATAACTGTTGAGAAAAAAAAAGCCGTATGTTGGAAGTGTGATTGTACAGTATTCACATGTCTCCCTCTACAGGAGAGGCCTAGTACACCTAGTAATGCGCAGGCGTCACAGAGGTTGAGCTCTCCACATACCAGCCTGGTGCCCTCTGCCCTACAATTCACTCAAACTGAGCCTCCTACCCACGTACCAATCCCCTCAAGAACTATTGACCGCATGTTCAGCCACCTCCCCTTACACTCACAGCAACAGGCCCGCATGCCTTACCATATGATCCCAATTGGAGGAATCCAGATGGTGCAGCTTAGGCCCAGATCCTGCCCCAAACTGGAGCGCGCTTCCTCTTCTACCCAATCCCCCAGCTCTCCCAAAGAGGAGTTTACGTTCTCCCAAAGCAAGAGCTCATGGAGCACGTTATGGAACTTGCAATCTGAAACAAGTCAGAGTGTTAGCGGGACACAGATCCTGGAGCGGGAAACCAGGCAATTAGGGTTACACTGTCCTGTGATGAGCTTTACGACAGCCAAATCCTCTCCAACATATGACTCTGGCAAGGATAACACGAAAGACCGCAAACAATATGGCAGCTCATGGCCCTCTAAGACTCGTACCTCTGTTCCCAAGACATCTCAAGAAGGGGGCCAAGATACCATTGAAGGGGACAAGAGGAGCTCTGATGTCTCTGAGAAGGAATCCATGGCCTCCTTACACAGAAAAGGTGAACAATCAGAGCCAGAGGTGCCTAAAGACGGCCAGTCATTAAATGACCCAACTACAGAAGAGAAATCTGTCTACTCTGTACAGAGCCAGAATAGCACCCCAGACAGCACTTAATAGCCTTTGGGCTTAATCTCAAAATCAACTGATTTATTATTATTCTTTTTGTTTTGTAATGCTACATTTTTTATACAACTTTTCAATACTGTTGGTATCTTGGTAAATGTTTGTTTTTGCAATATTCAAGATGAAATACGATGCACTTTTTCTGTTGGACAAAAAAATGTTTCTGTAAAATCGATCACTTCTGTCCCTGAGTATTTACTGACATTACATTAAATCCTAATGTATCTATTTAAATATGTTTATGTAAAATACTTCTCAATATTAACTATGAATATAAACATTTATAAATGACCAAGTTGAATACTTAAATCAAAAGTAATTCCAATATCTTGTCCCTTGTTTCAGTATTACTCAAAATATAGTTACGTGTGCCTTTCCTGTCAGGAATTCTTGCTTGAATTGTAAACAAAGATAAAAGGTTGTGAATTCTTTCTTTCTTTTTTTATTTTCTTTCTTTTTATTTTTTTTTTATAAATATATGATTTGTGTCTCAGTGGGTATTTGTACAATAGAGTTTTTTTCTTTTCTAAATGCAAGTCAGGGTCAAAGAGAGCAGTTTGTACTGAAGCCTGAGATGGAGTGCAAAGGATTTGCAAACAAATTGCACTGAAGTCATATTTTTTATATAGATAAGATATGCTATGATATTGTGTATAGTTGAGAGGTCTATGATCCATATTTATTGCCATTTCAAAATATGGAAAACATTTTGTTTAGTTTTGGAAAAAACAATTTATGAAATTTTTATTCTTTACAAATTTTGTTTAGTATATTTCTGTTACGTTCTGAAGACTTGAATTAAAGAAACTGGACAGGGTGATGGTGAAGTTGGTCAACAACTTTGGGATTGGATGCATCAAGAGCCTTCCAAAATTTGTCACAGGTATGTATTATCTTTGAACCAATAAAGGTGCACCAGGAATTACCAAGTATATGTTTTTGTCAGATTTTTAGCCTTGAAAGGCCTCAGTGCTGCAGAGTTTAATCTTCTTTTAACCCACATGTTCATCCAGTGTACGATTTGCTGATTAGCTATTCAGTTGATGTGTGGTGGCCTTAAATCTGACAACCGTTGTTCTTATTAACACTCCATTTTAATGCATACGTTTATTTCTTTTGATTAATTTCACCGTTAGACTACATTACTGATCTAGTTTTGAGTACGAGTTCTATAATAAATTAAACTCAATACCACAAATTTCACAACCTACTTCTTCTTTTTCTTTTGGCTGCTCCCATTAGGGGGCGCCACAGCGGATCATCCGTCTCCATACCCCCTGTCCTCTACATCTGCCTCTTTCAAACCAACTACCTGCATGTCTTCCCTCACCATATCCATAAACCTCCTCTTTGGCCTTCCTCTTTTCCTCCTTCCTGGTGGCTCCATCCTCAGAATTCTCCTACCGATATATACCCCATGTCCCTCCTCTCACATGTCCAAACCATCTCAATCTCACCTCCCTCACCTTGTCACCAAAATGTCCTACATAAACTCATTTCTAATCCTGTCCATCCTCATCACTCCCAACGAAAACCTCAACATCTTCAGCTCTGCTACCTCCAGCTCCACCTCCTCTCTTTTACTCAATGCCACTGTCTCTAAACCATACAACATCGCAGGTCTCACCACAGTCCTATAAACCTATAAAATTCCCTTTCACTCTTGCAGATCCCTTTCTATCACAAATCACTCCTGCCACTCTTCTCCACCCACTCCACCCTGCCTGCACTCTTTTCTTCACTTCTCTAACACACTCTCCATTACTTTGCACTGTTGACCCCAGATACCTGAACTCCTCCATCTTCTCCACCTCTTCTCCCTGCAACCGCATCACTCCATTGCCCTCCCTCTCAATTTCACAACCTACCAGTTTGCAAAAAAAAAATATATTCCTAATTATATATAATATGTGCGATACATTACAGTTGATTTACAGTTTGGATTTCAGGATTTATCCATATAGCCTAAAAGCAGTAAAAAAAGAAAAAACATTGAGCACAAATCCCAAAAAGCTTACTGCTGCTACAGCTGAAGAAGTTAATAAATAGAAGTAAATCACCACACAGAGCTGATGTCTGAAAGAAAGAAGTGTTACACTTCAGGGTCAGCCCAGGGTTTGTAACAAACTTTCTAACAAAATTCCTGAATGGCTAAAATTGAAACACTCAGCCTGGGGTCCCTTTTGATACTTTTAAGAAGGAAAGTTTTTGCCCTAATTTTATGACCTTCCAAAGACAATATCTTATAAATATTGCCTCTGGAACTTGGGCTTGAATGATTTGCCTGAATTTGCTGGGAGAGTGAACATATTGATTGACTTCACATGAAAGACTTCACATTGTAATTGTTGCCGAAGTTTGCACCTAATAAAAATATGACCAAAAAAAATATTCACTAATAGGTTCTGGATCATTTTACAAGTGACTCTAACAACATCTACCTCCTGTGTACACAACTCGCAACACACATTCAGACTGAGCTTGTTTCACCTTAGTATGAAAATAAGATACTAAACAGTTTCATCATCATGAAATTCACTTATTCACATCAGGAATACAACTGAGAGTAAATAATAATACAAAGAAGTATAACTTTTATCTTTAGATGTACTGCAGCTAATATATAGAAGGGGAGTCTAAAAGTGTTTAAATAAGAAGCGATAAACACCATTAGATATTTTCCATTACTGGTTTCCAAAGTGCTATCTAACATATCTGTGTGAAATCTTCTAGAGGTGTTGGGCTTCGTTTAGATCTGGTAAAGAACATGCGTATGATTTTATATGATTTACATTGTTTGAAGAATCATTAAACGGACTCACTGAGCCTCTTGTGCTTTGTGTTCCATTTTCCATTACATTAAGGAAACTTATATTTCTGGACCCACTTCCACTCTCGCTCACTGTCTTGGGCGGAAAAAGAAAAACTTCCCTCAACAGTAAGACTATGCTTACATTTTTTAATTTCCAGATGATGCATACAGAGAAAGTTATGTTCCTGAGTTGTTTTTATTTGTATTACTTTTATAGTTGTTTTATATCTGTATTTGCGGCTCATGAAATTTCATGTCATGGGACACAGCAAATTTTGGAAGCAGAGCTGGATTTACAGTATTAAAATGTTTCTTTTTACATCATTAATTAACATAATCGTTCTTATATATATATATATATATATATATATATATATATATATATATATATATATATATATATATATAGTAAATATTTGGTGCACATATATATATATATATATATATATATATATATATATATATATAAGATATATAAATTTTATTTTTTATTTTCCCCTTCATGTAAATACAATGGATTTGATTATACCATAGATCTCCACTGCAGTACTTTCTGTGGAAATTAAAATGAGATTTTTGCCAGAATCCTGACGTTGTCATTTCACCTCTAAATGTCTCCCAAACCAGTTATGTAACAGTCCTGCATTCTCAGTGTTCAGCTGTGTGTGCTGGAAATATCTTTTTCTTATTTTTAAAAAGAAACAAAAAAAATGTAAATGTGAACAAAAGGCCACACGAATAGGAACAAAAAAGTAAAGGGAGAAAGCTATTGTCATATTGCATCACATCAACAGTAGTCAGACTATTTTTGAAAAGCTCTGCTCTGGAACAGTGAGGAGGAGGAAGGGATAGTGATTAGGCTATTAGCTGGCATCGGGGAGTCTCAGGGAGGTTACAATTAAAGATAAATAAAGCTACTAGGAAACAAGAGTAATGGGATCCACTTTAATAACGAAAGCCGTATTATGAATTTAGCTTTATTTAAGTGTGACATCACTGACACAACTGCGCTTGTGTGTTGCTTGCTTAATATCATAGCACTTATAATTCAATTTGTCCAACATTACGAGGTAAAAACACATTTGCATAGCTGGTTCTCAATCAACGCTGATTGATCTTTACTGATTTATCAACTGCAGTGTAGAACTTAATTACATGCTTGTAGCTTAAGTGTAAGAAATGAAATAGAAGTTATTCACGACAGAATGAGGTCATTAAAAACAGCTTTTGCTTGTCATTGATATTTAATCTGGTAATTGCATGATTAGTTTCTCAAAAGGATTTTTTTTTTTACAGTTCATAACCTCTTATGCAACGTGTGCCCTGAGCCTAGATGATTCCCAAGGAATAATCACTGACATTTTGTGTCATAAGTAATAATAAAGCAGCTCACAGCTCGTGTGAAAGACCAGATTTGAGGTCACTGTAAGATTTTTCCGGCTCAGTCTCTTCATCACTTTATCAATTTGACATATTAAGCAGCCGAAATTGCAAAGATATCAGAAATGCATTCAAAAGTGATCTCTTTCACATTAACGAATGCTTTGATGCATTAAAATAGAACCCAAATCTTATACTCTTAATAATATTTCTGAAAAAAAATCAAAATGAATAAATACATGTAATACAATACATACAAGTTTTTCCCCAATTAAATGGTCAGATCTTCCTTCTCCTGACCTGCCCTGTATCTGACACAACCCCCCCCCCCCTTATTCTCACTCTCAGCAATCTACACAACACACACACCCAACATAACAGTGCTTCTACAGCATATCATATTTTTGTACGTTACCTCACAATAATAACGCAACAACGTAAGAGTTCACATAAAGTGGCAATGACTCATTAAATAGGGGTCCAAAATCCACATTGTCCTGCTCTGATTGTAGATTATACGAGAACTACACGTCTTAATTTGTTAAAATGTTTTTTTTTTCTCCGTCCCAACAAGATTTCTGTAGGAGGGTTAGGATTCAAGAGTTAAACCGTTATCTGAAGTCTTACATCCCTTTTAAATGATTGTACTGATGTTTGGTGCTCACGTGGTCACAGGCAGCAGACTTTAATACTAAACAAAGATTCATGCATCATGCAGCTGTTTAAAGAGTAAATCTCGTGCTTCAGATGAAAACGAGGTTTGACTTCTGCTTAGTTGAAATGAAACCCAAACCTTTATAGCTTTAGATGAGCTGTGGAACTTTTAAAGAGATTCTTCAGAGGCTGTTTTTTCTGTTCCATCCGTGAACTTTTGACTTGTAAAATATCACACTTAAAGATCACACGTTAATGATTTGAATCTGTACTTTCAGTGAAGAGCTAGCTTTATTTCCCTGTCAGGGTGGTTTTCCATTCTGTCATCGACTATGAGTAACATGCCTCAATCTCTCATTCCTCTTTACAGTACGAGTGATAAAATCATGCTAATCTCAGCTCTCTCACTGTATTTGCATCGAAGTGCTAGCTTCTGACTCCCACATGGACTGCAGCGAAGATATTGTGTGTGTCTGCTGGAAAAGTGCAGTCAATGGGTACTGTGTCCTCATCCCACGCTAGATGGCTATATTTGCAAACGCTCCCTGGCTGACATCCGGCTGACACAGCATGTGTGTTTTATCAGCAAGGTGGGGTATCGGTATAGTCAGCCATCACAGTCCAGTCTCACAGCATTTTGGGATTATAGTCATAATCTATTGATTTGTTTTTATTCAATTTTTCTCTTTTTTTCGTGTCGCTGAGGACGACTTTCTATGTAATGTATTTTAATAGGAAGTCTTTTTGGTGCCTTTGCCGAAGTTTTCTTTCTGCCACTGGAGACCACAGACACTGTATAGTTTTTTTCATGTTTGTTATAGATTTTTTTAAATCTTTAAGCACATTTACATTTAAGCAGGAGATTTTATCCTTTTTTCCTAATTGCTTTATATTCGGTAAGCTACTCGCTATTATAAACCATCGTCAGTGTTTCCTCCCAGTCAACATACCGTAAATATCCTTTCCTGGTTAATTAAGGAGACTGCGATAATTAGAGACACACACACACACATTTTACATTTATGTCAGCATTACCCATAATCCTCTGCCTTTTATATATTTGTGTCCATGAACACAAATCAACAGATTGAAATTCGTGACTATATCACGAAATGCCGTAAAACTTTGTTGGCCATTCTGAAAGTCCATAATTAAGGGTTTGATTTGTGCATGATGGCACCCAGATCATTTGAAGATCAGACCTTTCATTTCTAGAGCAATAAACATGGGGTTGTGGCTCTTGGTCAAATAAAACAAATGTGCTTTATGTATTATACTGATACTGCAAATGTTTTAAAATATTGCTGCATGGTCAGTTTTATTTTCGTTGCCAACAGTTGCATTATTCTGCGTCTATATAATGTCGTGCACAAATATGTCAGTGACTAATAAAATAGAAACCTCCACAGGGTTAATAGTTTATGCAGAGATTCTGAAAGGCAAACCACAGTAACCACATCCATTTTGTAACATCCGAGGCTCAACTTTTATCTCCTCTAATATGTCTTGGCTGGAGGGCACTGGAAGCTAATGTGAACGCTTTGCACTCCTTCCACCTACACTAAAATCTTTAAAATGCTTCTTTGGCTATCAAGATTTCCACAGGGTGTGTTTGTCCTAACAGGGCTTATGCAAATTCAGCAAATCTGGAGCTATCCTTCCGTTTTTCCTGTTGGCTTGTTGCAATCATTAGTTCTCCACCTACACCGATTTGGACGATCCGTAGCCGTTAGCACCTGGTCTGCAGAATTTTACTGTAAGTCTTCAGCAGGAAATACATGCTTGTCTCAAACACCATCCCTTTGTGATGATGTCCCTGTTTTCCTCCTTGCCTAAGGGCTAGTGACCTCCACATGCAGGGGGTAGCCAAGATTCCTGGAATGTTAATGGCTATCTGGATTGGACCTGGAGTTGTGTAATAGTGAGAACTAAAAAGGGGAGGGGACGGATCTGACATACCATGAGAAGCAGTGATTATAAGTGCGCAGAACTACACAACCACCTGCAGTTGAATGTGGATTGATCGTGCTGCTCCAGTTAACTTGCTTCAGCTCCTTTTAGACAAAATTTGATTGGAATCCAAATCAATGGCACTCTACGCCCTCCTCATCTTCTCTATTAGCTCGTCTGCTGTGCTGCATGAAGGTAAACTTTACTTTAACACTTTTTAAAAGTGTAAATTATTCAGAGATTTAGGAATGAAGTTTAGAAGTTTGTTTAAAAAGTAGGAGAAAACTCTCTGAATGGAGGTTT
The DNA here is from genome assembly GCF_014805685.1 of Silurus meridionalis. Taxonomy (NCBI): domain Eukaryota; kingdom Metazoa; phylum Chordata; class Actinopteri; order Siluriformes; family Siluridae; genus Silurus; species Silurus meridionalis. The sequence continues at coordinate 24,690,069 of NC_060887.1, forward strand.
GTCTTTTGAAACCCTGCATGAACCTTATTTAAATCTTGATTTTTTTTTTTGCTTTTTTTAAATACTTTTTTTATTCAAATATTTTAATAGTAGGTTAACTTGGGCAAGTAAGATAAGGGTTGTCTTAAAACATTTTAATGGCTTTGTTTGCAGTTAAAACATTACAGTTCTCAATAAGGTGACAGTTAAATCTGAGATTTATTGCATGATTCAGCATAACTGCAAGTTTTTGTCAGACACAGCAAAAGAATAAGCAAAGTCTTTTTACATCAACTATGAAAACAAGCTTAATTTTTGTATCCTTTTTTTTTTTTTTTTTTTTTTTACTTTTAAGCACTCAAATACCAGCAATAATAAAGTCGATCATGGGCGATTTCCTAAACACCAAATATCTTGTCACAGTGATCATTCTATTATTATTTATTGCAACATACATTAAACAGCCAGATCTCACCCTGTATATAATGTAATACATTAAACCTAAGATATGGTTTTGACCCTGCTGGGCATTGAATGAGTTTGGTGTGTAGAGGTGACTTTGGCTGAGCATTGCTTCCCAATGAATTTTTCTAGGGCTTGGTTTGCCGGTGATAAATCATTCTAGTGGAAATGCCCCTCACAGACAGCGCACCAAACGATGCTCTTGTATTAATCAGCTGGATTCAGAATGTCACTACTTCTGCCATCTGGACATCATCTGGGTGAACACACCAGGGTGAGCATGAATACACACAAGTGCATACTCGAATCAGTTTACTTTCATGACTCTGGAGTGTAAATCTGTGCATATATATATATATATATATATATATATATATATATATGTGTATTCATATATGTGTGTATTCATATATATATAATGGAGAGTGCATGCATAACATTTGGTTTAAAAATCATGTGCTTTACTGCTTATCAATTTCTGCTGTAATTTTGCCAGGTCGACAAATCACTTCCATTCATTTAGACATAAAACCATTTGACTCGGGTCATGAACAGAACTATATTAGAAAAAAATTAATAATGGGTGTATGGTTGCTTTCACTCTCTGTAGTAAGATTACTGTATATGGTCTGGGGAGTCCATTGGCCCGACGCCGCAGATCTACAGACCGCTGCTTCTGTGCCAATCCTGCTGATCAAACCTGTAACACCTTCTGCATTCACAGGTGAAACAAATACACACACAAACACATTTCAAGGTGGCATTAGAAATCTTACATACAAAGTAAATAAATAAGCACACAGAGTAAACATATTTAATATTAATCTGTATGACATTCTTGTGAGGATGAAAACAATGTTGTTTCCTGTATCTATGTTTAAATTAGCATTAGCATGCAGGTTATGAGGATGGTTTTACCACAGGTTATTAAAAAGTAATAATATAAATGGGAATAATGAAAATACTACATAGTACAGAAAATATGATGGACAGAAACAAAAGTACTATCATTATGAGATCATTGACTGTAAAGAGACATCAGGGTGAAAGCCTGTTGTGGTGAACCTTATCTAAATCAAATACTTCTACAGGACAATTTATTCTTTCTTTAGTTTTCTTTTTTCTAATCATGATTGCCAATCCCTTTAGCTCAAAGAGCAATGCTGTCCTGCCGAGGAGCTTCTCTGACCCACTGCAGGAAAATTCAGACGCCCTGGTTGCCTTGGAAAACCTAAAAAATGCTGATTCAGGAATAGAGGTCACAGAGGGTTCTATAAATGAAGCTCCTGTTGAATTGCTGACATTCCTCCGGTGAGTCTACAGTCAAAATCATCAGTGTCTGTGCATGTAAAGTTGACTCTGCATCACGGTATTCTGGTGTACATTATATATTTTTTCTCTACTCACAGGAATTTGTTGAGAGCTAAATCCAGGGCTATGAAGATGGTTGCTACTGCCAGGCAAAAAAGCTTTAGGGCCCATAAACCAGGCCTGAGGTAAAGCTTTCTTGTAAACAGTAGAGAGAAACTCGAGCACCCGAACAAAACACAACCTCGTGGACTGTGGGGTACATGGATGAAGATGTCAGATGCAGAAGGCAATGCCTGGGAGAACAAACAGGCTGAAAATAGCAAAACAGTGGAAGAGACTACAGGGGTGAAATCTTTAAGTCATGTAGAAAGGTCTGGATACAGGAGTAGACAGGCAAGTGATGAAAAAAAGGTCAGTGTGACTTAAAAGTCTAAAGAAGGTGAATGTTGAGGTTCTTCCCTCACAGCAGGGATGTAGGATTATTAGCTACAGTCATGAAAAGCAAAAATGAATCTTTGACCACTGAATAAGATGCTGACACAAATGATTTTGGGTGAGAAGAGAAAACAAAGAAACGATGTTAATTGTCACATTCTTCTAAAAAGGCATTGCAAACAAGTAATAGTGATGAGATAAGAAAAGCTAAATGTCTTAAACAGACGGCATTTGCATAAAACATATCAGTCAAAACACTGAATATGGCCTGACGATGTTGTATAATGATTTTTTTTTTTTTTTGGCCAACTTGTTGAAAGTAGTTTTCTTTATTCATCTTAATAAGTACCCATGTGATATTTTTCATGGTAACAGCTGTCAATAGATTTGTGTTTGCCGAAGAAGCGCATATCAAATAAAGGATGTTGATATAGTTTAGTTAGTTTAGTTATAGTTTGGAGTTAGCAAGAAAACATCAGCTGGAACTGAGCTGAAAATCTAGAGCAGACAACATCAGGATAGCGGGAAATATCATGAAAGAGCTTTTTAATGTGAGTTTAATGAGTGGCATACAGTACAGACCATATTTCCTTTGCTTTCTTAGCTGGTATTAGGCAAGCATGTTCTCTTTACATGTGCTTTGATATATATTTTTCTTTAATTTGTGTATATATATATATATATATATATATATATATATATATATATATATATATATATATATATATATTCCATACTTATATTAATATCAGTAGATGTATTTCATTGAAATATATTAAATATGTATTAGTTTGTGTCAATAAAGACTTTCAAGACTTTACATTTCAAAAGTCATGCTAATTGATATGTCAGACAAAATTAATACTTTTCCAATTGTGCCAGTTTTCTTTGGGGTGAAAATGTCCATTGTGAAAAAATACTGGACAATGGCTAAGAAAAGAATAACAAGATACCTAATGCTTTCTGCTATACTCCTATTACACCTTCACAGCTTGTGGGCCAAGTATAATTTAAGAGTGATTTGACTTGACATATTATCAACCCAAGTTTTAGATCCAGATATCTACCTTTTACATTCTGTTTGTCTGAGACTTATACACTATATGGACAAAATTATTTTTGACACCTGACTTTTTTAGCCAAATGTGGTTCTATCCCAAACTGTTACCACAAAGTTGAAGGACATAATCATACAGGATTTCATTATAAGACACAAACATTTACATTGGTTAGAGAGGAAGATCTTGAGTGGCCTGCTTTTAGATGTGTGACCGCAATCCTTTATTACACCTTAGAAATAAATTGGAATGCTTTCACTTTAGGCTTCCTCAGCTCACATCAGTACCTGACTTTACTAAAGCTCTTGTGGCTGAAATCTCCCCAAACACACTCCATAATCCAGTGGAACATCTTTCCAGAAGAGTAGAGATTATAATAACTGCAAATGGGGACTAAATGTGGAATTAAATGTTTAAAAAGCACATACGAATCTTATGGTCAGGTTTCCATAAACGTTTGTCTATATAATAATATATTAGTTTTAGAAACTCATAATAATAAAATAATATATTGCAAAAAATGACATCTGAGCAAATGAAAATATCTTTTAATAAAGTCAGTTATCTAGTATTTCTTATTATAAGATTGAACTGAAGCAAAACTTAAGAAATTATAAACTATAATGTTTTATACTCTGTGCTAGATTTCAAAATTGCATGCATAAAGTCTGGAAAAATGTTCCCTTCATTTTTATTGTTCATTTTTTATTCTTAATTATTAGAAGGTTTGATGGTAATGATGATAATACTACTGTATACAGATACATTTAGGTTGCTTACAATAGTCAGTATATAGCACTGTCTTTCAGGGTTTGAAAATCAGTTTGAAATATTGTGCTAAGTGCTTGTAACTGTGTCAAGCTAGTAATAAATCTGTGAAATATTTTGCTGTGATAGCATGATTTGAGCCAGAAATTTGGAATATATTGTATTTATTAGCCTTTTTAGTCATGTGAAAAGACAGCAATGTTTAAAGCATATTTGACAGCTGCTCACTTCACTTCCACTGGTGAGTCTTATAATCTGTAGATTTTCTACAAAATAAAATCAACACTCTTTCTTAATATACACCACTCAGACAGTTTTGAACAGCCTCTGAGAACTCTTTTCTCCAGAACACATCACAGCCTATATATATGGCCAGTGGGGACTACATTTCCCAACGATACACTCTGTCACTGTCACAATCTCCATATTAGTAATCATGCACCTTAATAATCACAAATACCTGAGAGCAATCAATTGTGAAACAATGCTGAGTTCTCTCACCTGATTTATCACGCCTTTCATTGTTGTCTGCTGGTTTCTTATTCTCTGGTTTTCCCTTATTAAGTGGTTTGTACCTTGTATGAACTTTGCCTCCCCCAGTATTATGACCTTGCTTCCTGTTTTAAAATTGCTTGTTTTATACTCTGTAAAACTTCTCCCAGCGTCTTCACTCATCTGTTCTGATAACACCATAGCTCCTTGTCATCTCACAGCTCACCTATTTGACTATCTGCATTATTAAAAAGCAGGTGTAGCCGATGTAACTTCACTCATCAGTCTGAAAGTATGATCTGAAACTGAATATCTCATCATGTGCCATCATGTGATACGAAATCTGAAATCCTAACTCTTTTGAGATTTACTGAACAATGAGACACAGCTCTCTTTCCCTGACTGTCAGTATATCCAGACAGTTGTGTTTTTATTATTTATACTTTTTTCTATTAATTTCAAGTGTAATCCAGAGAACTTCACAGTTAATTATAATATATTTACTATGTTAGCATGTTTATATACATGGTAGCATTTTATGCATCTATAACACTACTACACTGTACGGCTTGTGATAAGATTGTAGAGGATTCCTTTGTAGCATTAATCTTTCTCTTCATGTGCTTCATGAAGATATAGTCTGCCAAGGTTGGTGTAAAATCATTTTTTAAACCTCAGTTCCACTGAACACCTTTGGGATTTTCTGGAATGCCGACCGGGGTGTGGAAAACACTTTGGGATGTGCTGTCATAAAGAAATAATTGCAATAGTGGTGTTATGTGACACATAGCAGAGCTACATGATTCACCTGGTCATGTTACCAAGAAACTTGAGAGTTATCTGTCCTGAAGATCTTCCTGTGGGTGAAAAGCTATAAAGTGCTGACTCTGGAGTTTCCTTTCATAAATGGTAGATCAAATACATAAATTATAATCCTATGATTTGCCTTCCAGCTGACATTACAATCAAAAATGCTGTTATAAACAAGTAATCAAAAGCTTCCCACTGCCACAGAATGCATTTCTTGTTGTACATACTGTACCATATTTCTATCTGACCAGCAACAATCCATTCTCATCATGAGCCTTTGGTTCTGGACTTTCATTACTTTACAGCACATATATATGATGGTGATGGTGGTCACATGGACAATAAGCTCTACAGGGAATCCATTCATAACAGTCAGTGTTTTCTATTTGATTCCTCCCACACACTGAAGCACAAAATGAGAGGATTAACCCTGTTTAGAACCAGTACAAAGAACAAAAAACATTTCTGTGAAGTTTGAAAGCTTTGGGATACCCAGATGGAGCCTTTTGTAAAGAATAAAGCAAAATAAAAATAAACAGATAAATTGATTAATTAAAAGACAGGAGAAACAAAGCAAGAATAACCACGTCATCAATCACAAGATATTGATTGCCATTTCTTCAGATGAACAAACCCCTCAAACACAAATGTGAATACTTCAATGGCAAGACAGAAAAATAGCAACGCAACATTATGAACACATTTCAGAAGCAAATATATCACTGTGACTTTCAGTCCATGGCATTTCACAATGTAATGAAGAGGGTTGTACCTGAATTCACAGGGATCTCTCCAGGATACACCTGTGCTTGTGATGAAATTTCATCAGATTTCATTGATATGTTTAAAGTTACATGGAAAGAAGCTGCTGCTGCTGCTGCCTCTTACCCTCCTGCTTATTCCTACCTCAGCCTTAATCATGTAACGTTTTTCTGTGTTTCTGCCATTATGGAATAATCAACCACACATAATTTCATATGCAGTTATACAAATAATACATAGTGTCTTGTGTGTGAAGTTGTAGTTCATCACATTGGCTGTAACAATGCGTAAAAAAAATCACTTTTGAAAATAACTCCGACGTAAACTGAAATGTGTCTATCTGTACATTATCAGAATAAGTTTTTATTTTGGAAAACGTTTTACTCTACTTTTCAGAGCAATGATGAATTAATCATTGAAGTAAATAGAACAAACAACAGAGAAAAGAAGTGTGCCTGTAAATAAAGAAAACGTTTGTCATAAACACTAAATTGCTTCATTTATTTAAATATAGGTCTTGTAGATTTTTGATGCTTAAGTACATTCAAAAACAAAAACTTTTCTTTTTTCTCAACTAGATATTTAAAAGGAATATTACATTTTACTAGAAATAGTTAAACAACTAATTGTTTGTTTAATTTTTACTCAGGCACAAGAATTTTGTAGGAAATTTCCATCCCAAAAAAGCAAAACATGCATGTACTTTGAAGTTCCTATAACTTTTTTCAAAGAGCCGGAGAAAATCTCTACAATTTGCTCTCATGTTGTACATCAGTAGAAAAATACTCTTTGCCCCTGTATTCTATCCATTTAGGAATCCTTTTATCATTAACATCTATTAGGAAATACACCCTACTTAAGTGTAGTCATTCTCTGTAGAAGATGTTTTTGGCCTTTAAATGATACCACAAATGTGCAGGAGAGGGAATTGGAACCTCTTCTGTACATTCATCCAAAACAGCAGCTATTCCCACAAGCACGTTTAATGAAAATTCAGTTGAGGCCCAGGCTAAAGACTTTCAATCTCCATTTTACACAACTCCACATATTTCTTATTACCGTGAATTTCCTGTGCCAGGTCAATCAGTGTAGGTGCATTGTTTCCGTATGAGGTCATTTCAAAATAAGTATAAAAACAGGATTTTTCAGCCTTTGTTTACAAGCACTGTGTTAAAGTTAGTTTTATATTTGATAGCACTACAGTTTAATTGCATAACTGAAATCAAAAGTTCAGGGTGGACTTTCGCAAGCTTTTTGCGAAACACTGCCAGAATCTTTTTCTATTCATCCTGAGAAACTCTTGAAGTTTGAAAGCAAAGTCTTAAAGTCTTTTACTTTGGAGGTATGGTTAGGGTCAATTTCCTGCTGGAAGACCAAGTAAAGGTTTTTGACTTTCTGGCTTGAGGTTTTGCTTCAATATTTGTTGACAATCCTTCTTTTTCATGATGCCCTCTATTTTCTATAGTGCTCCAGCAAAACACTCCAACATCATGATGCTGCCACCCTCATGCTTTACTGGCCAAACAGTTACATTCTTGTCAAAAAAGGCCAGGTCTTTGTGATTACCAGCAAACTTCTGTGTACCTAGTATTGGCTGAGTTGCTTATATTTTCCCATAGTAGGGCAAAAATGCACTGCCTCTAACGGTAGTCAATTTAACAGCCATAGTTGTACTCCCTGTACAAAAGGCCTGGATTGTTGTGAATGTCCCAGATAATCCCAACCAATCGGAGTGCAAAATGTTGCCTTAGCGTTCTGTGCTAATGCACGAGTTGAGCTGAAAGAGGAGAGCAACGGCATCGCACAGGCGCGAGAAAGTCCACCAAAATTGGTCTACCATATACTTCCTTGCTGGGTTGCTCTCAGGTTTTAGTTTATGTTAAGTTATTGTGTACATGCATGTTACGAAAAACCACAAATTGTATTCTCTACGTTCTTCAGTAAACTAGAAAAGACTCTAGACCTTGTCTTATGTGTCTTCAAATACGAAACATCTCATTCAGTTCTAACTGACTGCCTGCTGCGTTTCCAAATAGAGCAACCACCGAACCACCCCTCCTGTATACTCCTAATAAATCCCAATCATACAGTATGCCAATCAGAAGCTTCTGTCTGTCATTACATCAATTTCTGGAGACATTTAACATGATCAATGTAAACTTTGAAGACACTAAATTTCTATTAAAATGAAGTTAAGTTAAAAAATATAAACTGTCCATACACAGTTTACATTCATCATGTTAAATGTCTCCAGAAAATGATGTAAAATGTTCTAAAAAAAAGATTGGAGATCCTTAAACGCAGTAGCTTAAGTGTATGTGAACTTAGGCCTTAAATGTGTTTTTTTCATGGTGATGGAAACTTTATTCTATATAAAATGTACATATTTACATAATCAGAGATGACTGATGACTGATCATTCTTATCTAATTTGCTAAGAATTAGCTTGAGTTTTGTGAAAGTCATGGTGTATGTATAATACAATAAAACTAATTTAGTAGTTCAAGAACAAAACAAAAAAGCATTATGAATAAAATACAAAAGTGATGTACTTGTAATTGATGTGTGTCCTTACTTTATAAACACATTACAATTACTTTAAATTTACATATGCAGTTTTAGGTGTGTTGAGGTTTTGTTTATAGTATTATATTTCACAAATCATATGAATTTTCCATATTTTTTTTCATATCTAAAAATCATGTGTTTATACGGTATATGTCTTTCACACACAGTCAAAAAAATACTCACATAATCATAATTATTTTTTGGCTGTTTTACATTTTTTCCAGTTCTGTCAGTTTGATATTCTCTGCTGAGATTATCATACATAAGATCTACAAACATATTTCATGCTTTTATTTATCTCAGGATGCTGTTAAGTGCGAGATTAAGACTCCAGGATCTTCTTTTTGGCATACAGTGTAAATTGGATCAGCTGGATGGTGAAGAGAGAAGCTGTCTCATTCCTGATGGTTAAGGAGTCTGTAACACTATTCACACTGCTGTCATAACGCCTTTATGTTAGCAGGATTCACACCAGTTCACGCCTCTTGATGCCAAAAATGGCCAAGTGACATTAACAAGTTCCACGTTATTAAAAGTGTTAATCAAACACAGATAGAAAATACTAAAGACTTAGTTCACAGGCTTAAGGAATGATTATATGCACTCATTAACATACATTATGTATGAATTTAAGTACAGTATGTTTGGATAGATAGATAGATAGATAGATAGATAGATAGATAGATAGATAGATAGATAGATAGATAGATAGATAGATAGATAGATAGATAGATAGATAGATAATTAATATGCAAATATTGTGTAATTAACATTATCTTGATTTACATGAAATAGATAATATATTTCTATATATTAGCTAGATATAGCTAGTTCCTTCATGTAGTTCCTACCTACTGCTAGAACTACCCTAGCAACCCTAAGTGGAATGAACAAAACAAAAAGCATTATGAATAAAATACAAAAGTGATGTACTTGTAATTGATGTGTGTCCTTACTTTATAAACACATTACAATTACTTTAAATTTACATATGCAGTTTTAGGTGTGTTGAGGTTTTGTTTATAGTATTATATTTCACAAATCATATGAATTTTCCATATTTTTTCATATCTAAAAATCATGTGTTTATACGGTATATGTCTTTCACACACAGTCAAAAAAATACTCACATAATCATAATTATTTTTTGGCTGTTTTACATTTTTTCCAGTTCTGTCAGTTTGATATTCTCTGCTGAGATTATCATACATAAGATCTACAAACATATTTCATGCTTTTATTTATCTCAGGATGCTGTTAAGTGCGAGATTAAGACTCCAGGATCTTCTTTTTGGCATACAGTGTAAATTGGATCAGCTGGATGGTGAAGAGAGAAGCTGTCTCATTCCTGATGGTTAAGGAGTCTGTAACACTATTCACACTGCTGTCATAACGCCTTTATGTTAGCAGGATTCACACCAGTTCACGCCTCTTGATGCCAAAAATGGCCAAGTGACATTAACAAGTTCCACGTTATTAAAAGTGTTAATCAAACACAGATAGAAAATACTAAAGACTTAGTTCACAGGCTTAAGGAATGATTATATGCACTCATTAACATACATTATGTATGAATTTAAGTACAGTATGTTTGGATAGATAGATAGATAGATAGATAGATAGATAGATAGATAGATAGATAGATAGATAGATAGATAGATAGATAGATAGATAGATAGATAGATAGATAATTAATATGCAAATATTGTGTAATTAACATTATCTTGATTTACATGAAATAGATAATATATTTCTATATATTAGCTAGATATAGCTAGTTCCTTCATGTAGTTCCTACCTACTGCTAGAACTACCCTAGCAACCCTAAGTGGAATGAGCATAACATAAGCATTACATACATATTTCTTGAGATATAACTCATTCATTTATTCTAGCTTGACTATGGTGATAACATTTTAAGAAATAATTTCTTTAATTAATTTAAAAGTAGTGTCATGCAGCGCTCTCTAAAGTTTCAAGTGTGATACTGTTTTTTTGCACATCATTATATTTTTCCTGGTACTCCCTGCATGACAAAACACACAGGATTTCATTAACACTCACTTCTTTTTAAAACCCACAGTGTTCAGTGGATCCAGCAGGACATAAATGAATGGTTTAAGGTTTAATTCCATGCAGGAGATTTTGTGACTGTGTAAAGAAGGCTGCAGTCAGCACTGTTTGTTATTCATTGACAGAGCCTTATTACAGAACCTGCTGATTTGTTTTGCACTATTTATTTATTTTTCTTAAAATAAAAATTGACAGTATGTACCATTACCCACATGAGAGCTTTATATATACACACAATACAATAACACAACAACACACAATAACAATTACACAAGCGTTTATGCTTTGGATAATGATGCAGTGATTATGTTCAGTCTGTGTACTTTTGGTGTTAAACTTTATTTCGGCTTCTTGTATTAGGGGTCGCCACAGCGGACCGTACGCATGTTTGATTTGGCACGTTTTTACGCTGGATGCCCTTCCTAACGCAACCCTCCCCATTTATCCGGGCTTGGGACCGGCACTAAGGCTTGTGCAACCCTAATGGCTGGGGTTGGTTCCCTGACCGGGGACCAAGTCTATGTACTTTTGGTGTTAAAAAAAAAAAGAAGAATGACACCGATGCACGTTTTTCTATTGCTGAAAAGAAACGAAAGGCTTGAGCATTTAATGTCCATACCATCAACAGATAGAGTAGAATGCATTGAAAGACTTATAGCAGGTGGAGGGGCTGCAACATCTGGCCCTGATTCGAGTTACTTTGCATAGTTGTTCACTGCCTGCCCACTCAATAAAAGAGTAATTTTGTGTCATTAAAATGAGTAAATATCACAACAAACCCAGTTAAGTTAGTCTAATTGTTGTGCCTGGATAAATAACAGTATTACTGACAAAATAAAGCATGTCTATCAACAGGATATTTCACAAGCTGACTCGGTTAATGTGTATATACTTGTAAATGTTTATATGGGTATTTGGGTGTATATGTGTGCATGTCTTTCATTATTTTTTGACTAGAAACAAAAAGTAGGAAAGAAAAGAAAAATTTGCCCACATAAGCCTCAGATTGTACTTGGACCGCAGGAATGGAACCCAGTTTGGCTTCTGTTGTTGTAGCCTCTCCACCTCAAGGATTTGATAATTTTCTGCTCATCACCGTTGTAAAAAGTGGTTATTTGACATAGGCTTCTGGTCATCTTGAATCAGTCTGGTTATTCTCCTGGATTATTTTTTGCCCACAGAACTGCTGCTCGCTGAATTGCAGCAATTTGTGTAAAATCCTAAAATTTCTGTGTTTTTTGCCATAACCTGTTTTTATACCAATTTCCCACTGCCCAGAAAATGTAAAGAAATTTTTAAATATAAAGAGCATTCAGTAACTCATAAACAACTAATTACTGTATTTTAATAAAAAAATTACCTTACTCTAAAAGTATATACATTTCTTAATACAGTTTAAAAGAAAGCAGACATAACATTTGAGTGATTTTTGGTGAAGCAGATGCTGTGTAATGGCACTCAGCTATTTAAGCAGCTGTCCACTAAACACTGGCATTCCTGCACATTCTGTCTGCTGCACACTCCCTCACTGCCTATTACTGAGCTATTATTAGAGCGCTGCTGTAGGGGAGGCTGCACAGTAAGTATCACTTGCAGGGCACTTTAGACATTTGAACATCTTATACAAAAAAAAAAACAAAAACAAATGGAACTACAAATAGAAAAAAATTTATTCAGGACTATCAGTCTGCATAGCTGCAATGTTTAGACCCTGATGGAGAATTTCATGAGAAATATACACTATATGCACAAATGTTTGTGGACACCTGACAATAGGATTTGTAAATTGTTTTGCACATCACATTCCACATTAAGTCCTCATTTGCTATAATGTTATAATAACACCCACTCTTCTGGGAAGATGCTCCACTAGATGTTGGAGTGTGCTTGTGGAGATTTGTGCTCAGGGTGTTAGTAAAGTCAGATACTGATGTAGGATGAGGAGGCCTGAGGTGCTGTCAGCATTCTGATTCATTCCAGAAGTGTTCAATGGGGTTGAGATCTTCCACTCCATCCCATGTAAATCATATCTTCATGGGGCATGCTTTGTACACGGGGCATTGTCATGTTGAAATAGGTGTGTGTCTCTTAAGTTCAAGTGAAAATCGAATGCTACTGCATCATAGGCCTACGATTCTGTGCCTCCAACCTTGTGCTATAAGTTTGTGGAAGAAGCATACATGGCTGGAAAAGTCAGGTGTCCCAATACTTTTGGCTATATAATTTATGTTCCATAATTCTCTTCAAACTTCCATACAGAGGATGAACCACGGGACATTTCCTCATTATGTTTTATACACAACCACAAGCTGCTCACCACATGTGCCCTGGATACTACAGACTCTCTAAGCATATTAAACCAAGAAAAAATGGCACATCATTTATAGAAAATTGTCCACAAGGCAGGTCCTTTCTATGTCAGTGCAACCTAAATGACATGACAAAGCCTACATCGGAAGTAATTATTGTTTACAAGCAGGATGTCAAACTTTATTTTTTACAAGTGTGGGGTTCAATAAAAACAAAATTACAATTACGCCAATCAGGGTTTAAGAGCAGCTATGTTTTCTATTAAAAAGTGGTATGCTTTTTTTTGGTCAATATTCATTATTAGATATGCTTCCAGAAGTGAAAACTTCTGCATGTAATTCCTACATATAAACCTCATGAATGCTTGTCCAAAATTGCAGCTTACAATTACAAATAAAACCACCATGCATTCTTAAATTCATAGACATTCATATCGCTTTCACAAACTTTAAAATAACTCGATTTAGTGGACTATAAAGTGGAAGTAGTGGTTCAATGATGAAAGCCTTGGGGTATTGATTGGTTGACGCTTCATGGCCCAGTAACACCAAACTGCCGCTGTTGTAGAAGATAAATTGTAAATTCATTAAATAGTCTCTATTAATTTATCCCTAATGAGCAAGCCAGTGATGATGGTGGTTAGAAAAAAAACTGAGGAATGAGGAAGAAAACTTGAGAGGAACCAAATTCATAAAGAGAACCCCTCCTCATTTGGGTGACACCGATTGTCTATTCATTATAATTCCATCATTGCTGAGTTTAATATTTATTCAGTGATTGGCTTTTGAGTGTAAAGTTGTTCATTGCAAATCCTAAGCAACTACAGCAAAGTTAATTACAGTCCAGATCCATCTTCATCGTCAAGTCAAGTTTTTTTGTATAGCGCTTTTCACAACACACACTGTCTCAAAGCAGCTTTACAGAAATCAACAGTTAAGGTGAACGATGTGTATTTATCTCTGATGAGCAGCCATGCCGACTGTGGCAAGGAAAAACTCTCTTAGATGTTATGAGGAAGAAACCTTGAGAGGAACCAGACTCAAAGGGGAACCCATCCTCATCTGGGTGACATCAAGAGTTCGATCATAAATCTTTCAACAATACAGAACACTGGAGAGTGAGAACTAACATGAGCACTGGAGTGTAAGATTATAAGTAATGTTCTTTTTACAGTCTTATACAGTCATTATGGTTATAAAACTAGGAGCTACTGAGCAACTCATAAAATAGCTCAACATTTGTGATCATCACAGATCCAGCATCAGCTTCTTCATGCCAGAGCCTTTAAACACTCGAGGAGGTCCAATGTCAAAACTCCACACATGAAGTGGGATCCAATTGGCACTGGTACGTCCCTAGATGGTTCGGGATGTTTGCGAGTTCGTCCTTGAGTTTAACCTTCCACAGGAGCCTTATGGATCTTTAGGATGTTCATGTGGAGCCATCCTCTCCAGTGAGTGATTTGCTAATTAAAAGAGAAAGACGGGGATTATCAGGAATTCTTATTGTAATAGATAAGAACACAGTATGGTTCAAATGTACATTAGAAATCAGGTATCAGTTTATTCATCAGTCAATGAAATAATCGTGTGAAAATGTGAATGTACTGGTTTACTGGTCTTGGAAAAGCATGTTGTTTTTTTTATAGTTATTTTTAAAACTGTACCAAAATTGGGTCTGGGTTTCAGTTCAAAGGTTTCATTTGATACACAGATGTTGTATGGGTAAAACTACATTTTTATATTTTGTCTCCTGGTGATAACTAGAATGAGCGATTTAATGAGAGCTCCACACTTTAAAACATTGCTTTAAAGTCCCATTTGTGTTTGTTCTTTTCCTGGTTTCTCTGCTACACACTGACTTTAAATAAGAACAAACAGCAGCACCATGCTTTTAGACACTTCCTGTTTAAGTGGATAATTTTCTTCCCATTTCACACATGGTTTAAAGCACAGTTGAATTTGCAATGTCAGGTGCTTTTTTTTTTTGTTTTGCTTAAGTTCCCCATTGACAGAAATGTACTCTTCATTGTTTAGCGTTTACTGTAATTAAATATAAATGTCTGATTCAAAGATTGACATTAGGTATAATTGCTCCTTGATTGCAATGGGGACTAAAATATCTCAACATCCAGGTCAATTGTTTTGAGAGAACTATCTGCATTTCATGTTAAATTAAAAATAATAACACTACATAAGCATTCTGATGATACTAATACTTCAGCTCAATAGCATAAATATACATAATATACAATATAATAAATTACAATGAAATAACCACAATGTCAGTCACAATACACTGCATTAATTCTTCTTCTTCTTCTTCTTCTTCTTCTTCTTTTTTTCTTCTTCTTCATCTTCTTCTTTCGGCTGCTCCCTTAAGGGGGCGCCACAGTGGATCATCCATCTCCATACCCTCCTGTCCTCTGCATCTGCCTCTTTCAAATCAACTACCTGCATGTCTTCCCTCACCACATCCATAAACCTCCTCTTTGGCCTTCCTCTTTTCCTCCTTCCTGGTGGCTCCATCCTCAGCATTCTTCTACCGATATACCCCATGTCCCTCCTCTGAACATGTCCAAACCATTTGAATCTCGCCTCTCTCACTTTGTCCCCAAAATGTCCTACATGAGCTGTCCCCCTAATCAACTCATTTCTAATCCTGTCCATCCTCATCACTCCCAATGAAAACTCTTATAAACTTTCCCTTTCACTCTTGCAGATACCCTACTATCACAAATCACTCCTGCCACTCTTCTCCACCCACTCCACCCTGCCTGCACTCTTTTCTTCACTTCTCTAACACACTCTCCATTACTTTGCACTGTTGACTGTAATTGTTCAAACTGTAATTGTTTTTTTATCTGCAATTGTTTTTTTTGTCATCATTGTAACTTTAATTAGGTTACTTTTTATTGCACCACAAATATATATGTGTGTCCAAACGTTTTGTGTAGCCAGAGTCTTGTTAGATATTTGACTGAGATCTCTCGTAAATCTCAGAACAGGAAAAAAAAACTGTTTCCTTTGTGTCCATTGGATGGCAGTGTTGTGTTAAATTACAATGATCTACCTTTTGTCTAATAGTGTCACAGCATCTATATCTTCTCTTTTCAACTGCTACAAGAACACGTCTAAATATTTCAGCTGCCCATCAGACTCAGTTTCAGTCTCAGTAGCCTGTCAATAATCCTATTCTACTATGAAGTAAATCATTAGTTCATACATAATACTGATTCCATATATATATATATATATATATATATATATATATATATATATATATATATATATATATATATATATATATAAAATATATAAAAATATATATATATATAAAATATATAAAATATATAAAATATATATATATAAAATATATATATATATATATATATATATATATATATATATATATATATATATATATTTTTTTTTTTTTTAAGTAACCCATGTGTTACATATATATATATATATATATATATATATATATATATATATATATATATATGGCAAACACATGGGTTACTTAAAAACACATGGGTTTGTTTGTTTTTTCCGACTTATCCAATAGATCTCAAATTATTATTAACAGTTCTTTATTAGAAAGCTGTACTGTTTGTTTTGTTTATTGAACATTTGAAACCTAGAATGGGAACTGGAGCTCTATATGAGGTTTACAAAAATATGATACTACTACTACTACTACTACTATTATTATTATTATTATTATTATTATTATTATTATTATTAATATACTAATATACTATTATTATTGTTATATAAAGGAAATTAACAAAAAAAATTTTAGTAGCAGTAATAGTAGGAGTAGAACTAGTAATTGTTGAATAATAATAATAATAATAATAATAATAATAATAATAATAATAATAATAATCAAGTCAAGTCAAGTCAAGTCAAGTTTATTTGTATAGCGCTTTTCACAACAGACATTGTCTCAAAGCAGCTTTACACAAATCAACAGTGATGGTGAATGGTGTGCATTTGTCCCTGATGAGCAAGCCGTGGCGACTGTGGCAAGGAAAAACTCCCTTAGATGTTATGAGGAAGAAACCTTGAGAGGAACCAGACTCAAAAGGGGAACCCATCCTCATCTGGGTGACATCAAGAGTTTGATCATAAATCTTTCAACAATACAGAACACTGGAGAGTGGGAACTAACATGATTACTGGAGTATAAGATTATAAGTAATGTTCTTTCTGCAGTCTTAAACAGTCTATATGGTTAGTAGCTCCGAGTTTTATAAGCTCAGCATTTGTGATCACCACAGATCCAGCATCAGCTTCTCCATGCCAGAGCCTTTAAACACTCCAGGAGGTCCAATGTCAAAACTCCACACATGTAGCGGGATCCAAATGGCACTGGTACGTCTCTAGATGGTTCAGGATGTTTGCGAGATCGGCATCTACTTCTTTAAAGGTCCGTAATCATCACGAGGTGGGAGGTGACTGGAGCTGGAGCAACCTCAGGATGCCTCGGGATGGGGAGAGAAAGAGAAGCAGTGGAGAGGAATTAGCGTAGCTGCTGTTCATGATATTAACAGCACAAGTTGATAATGTGCATGTGATCAGATGTTCTGGAGCACAAGGTTATGATGTGATGTGTGTTATGTGTAGGCTTTGCTAAAAAGATACGTTTTTAATCTACACTTAAATTGGGTGAGTGTGTCTGAGCCCCGAACACTGTCAGGAAGACTATTCCAGAGTTTAGGAGCTAAATGTGAAAATGCTCTACCACCTTTAGTGGACTTTGCTATTCTAGGAACTACTAGAAGCCCAGAGTTTTGAGATCTCAGGGAGCGTGGCGGATTGTAGCGTGTTAAAAGACTGGATAGATACACGGGAGCCA